>NC_091944.1:21253376-21373376 GCF_041260155.1 Ptychodera flava | reverse complement strand
ATCAGCAATACATGTCTATCCGTATACCGTCAGGATTCCGTAGCCCTACAAATTGGGTTATCAAAAAACGCTACCATATATAGTACGTTGCTGAGGGAAATGTACGATGACCATCACAGAGGTCGAATATGTCACCGTGAGATCGATTATTTACCTCAGACGACCCTCGTCAAGAATTTACAGCAGCGCTTCAAATTCCCTTGTCAAGAAAGTATTTATTGATTTTTCCCAAAATTCATAAAGGCGCACATGGCCAAAGTATCGGGCAAACTTGAACACAGTCGAAGCGTAATAAGCAATACTGTATTTTTCGTGAGACGTGAGATTTCGATTTAAAAAAAGTCACAGGTATGCATCGCCAAGGACTACAGAAATATCTGGAGAGTGACAAAATGCATTAAAGCACAACTTAGCCAAACAAAATGTTATGAGAGAAAAAAAACCGGTGAAGTCAGCAAATTTCTTTAAAACAAAATTTATCACGAAAAATAAAACTAATGACTAAGTCTGAGGATAGAGTGCGTGATAGCATTACTACTAATTTGAAGAGATTGATGGTAGCGAAGACACTGTCTAGGTAGACGTGCTCCAAGTCTGTGGGCATATAAGTATCAAAACATATAAGAAATTGAAGGACTGTCTCGCTAATGGTAGGCTGTTGCGTAGATCGTAGGTTGAACGCCTTGGCCCACACTAGCACCGTAGTTTTCTGTTTTGAATTAAACCAGCGCTCAACACCTTCCAAAAAGAAACTGATTTAAATGGTTCTGTTTTGCCGGCTACTAAGGGAAAGGGATTTAGACTATCTTAAGTTGTACAAGTCCTTTTTCCAAACAATTCGTTTATATGTTAGCTCAGAAAGTTTCACAACACACCAATTATTCTTTCCTGATAATATAAACACTTTAGACTAATTTTCCAAGTGGTTTGATCATTGAGTTTACTTGATGTGTATCATCGAGCTTACTTGTTTCTGCCTCACATTTTGCAGATTTTATTTTCATGGTTCAATCAGGAAAAGGCTGTCTTGGTATTGCTTTGTTAATCGACCGAAAATTCCAATAACCTTCTCCGCAGAGGCGTCAAGAGAATGGCGGTCGCATCAAGTCCTGTGTACGAGTATTGCTTTCCCTGAAAACGCAATGGTGGCGCTATGCATCGCGGTCTGCACAATAATCTCGCCACATACTTGATTCGTACCATCGTCCCTCTACACGATAGGTTGTGTCCATGTAAGTCTTTTCAGAGACAGAAATGACTTGAATTATTTCCGTTAATGCTCGTTATGACCATTTTCAAATGCATGGAACATAAAGGGGGTTAAGATTAATTGATGAAGCCATACTACCATGATGTCCCATCTTTTTTGCCGAATAAATGCAAATGGAATCGTCCGTCGCCATGGAGATCGCCCGAAGGAAGGCCGCCGCGAACGGAATAATTTCTGCCATCTCATCGTGACAATGAAGTTGGAAAAGACATACATCGAACGAGAAAACACCAAACTGTGGAGGGAAGTGGAGAACCTGCGTACAAAATTGTGCGCTCTTGAAACCTGTGTGGAGAGGATGCCAGACAGCGCCACCACCGACGAGGAGGACAGCGACGAGGAAAACCGCGTTGATAGTAACTGTTGCATTATTTGCATGGATAGAGAGAGGAACACGGTGACATCACCCTGTCGGCTTCTCTGCTTGTGTTCTAGCTGTGCCAGAAAGGTGACACACTGCCCTCTATGCAGAAGGAGAATAAAGACGCAAATCCAAGTGTTTACTGGCTAAAAGTAACGCTTTTCGTACACCATAATGCTGTTTTGTGACAATATATTATCACAGGAACTCAAATATTTCTGAGGAAAAAATCTAAAAATACAAAAATTAATATAAATTTAAAAAAAATGTTGAAAATGAATATATTTGTTCAGTTAAAGGACCATTTCCGCGAAATGCGAGTACCAAATTATTATTTGTTTGCTGAACGTGGAGTTACACAAAAATATTTTATACAGTGTTGCACTTTGATCATAAATGCAGTAAAATTTAAACATTATGAAAACGGGCCTGTAAGAGCAACTGCAATTCACAACCCCTTTCCTCATATCCGGGAAACTTTAAATATAAAAAATATCATCTCGGTGATTTTTGCGTACTTCTAAAATTTTATTTGATGGGATGTAATAGAGCAGATATTTCGTTTGTAGTTTAACTTATTTTATTTATTTTGAAAATATTTGAATAAAAACAATTACCAACTGGCAGGATTAAAGTTTGATCAGACAGGTACTCCCTCCAAAAGAAAATAAAATCAATATTCTTTTTGTACTTGACTTGACATCCCGAGACCGACTTTCTAACAAACGGGACTTTCCAGCTGAATTAGTTAATGTTATTTTCAAACGATGTTATATTAATTATCAAAGACATATTTCCGATATAAACATGAATGGTCAATAAAGAACACAATAAATTAAGATCGATCTTGGCCAGTAGCATACCAATTCATTAAGACGCATAGATGTTTTTTCCATGCAGGTGACAGTGATCGGTTTACTTGAAAAGGACGAGTGCAGCACTTTTAAGTGAGATATTTATTCGTTTGTTGGCGCCTACTTACTACCTAGTCCGCTTGGTCCAGACAGAACCAGGGCACAATTTCACACTTTACTACTTGACTAACACTGCTATCGACAATTAATATGCTACTGCCGCCATAGGTGTAGCAAACACTCTGTTATGCATGCATGAAAGAGGAAAGTTTGATAAATTGTGCACTATACTGAATGAACCGTCATCAGTTTTCTCCTTTAGAGTCTGGGTGCTCCTTGTACCGCTAGCGGCACCACAAGCAAGATCACGAGGTCGAAGTGTTGAATATGTGCGCTCCATTGCTTTTAAGTCCGGAAATCGGTTATTTAGAAGGTCGCGAACTATGTGCCCACTTTCATTTGGAAAAGAGTATGAAAATTAACAAATTGCGAATTATGCCTGAATGCAACAATGTCCAGCTGTTTGCTGTGAACACTTGTGGAAAAAATAAGGATCTGCACGTTTGAAATATGGTATTAGAGTTCTAAATAAGCTCTCCGAAAATTGCTGTGTGTCACCTAGAGTATCTGTTGGCGAGACTCTCGTATTGATATGAAATGCAAGTACAGTATATGATACAAGAAACCATACTGAGAGTGGTAAAACATTGCCTCACAAAGCAGTCACGCAATTTCATCGATTAAATATTTCCGGGGCAGTCGTTGCAACTGGAACCAACTCACTGCGTGTTCACGCACAAAGATTGAATGTTGCACAGTGGTTGCTAATTTGTTGACTGTAGAGGGCGTACCGCCTACCTAAACGACAACTTGTCACTTAAAAAGACGCTTTTTTTTGCAGACTGCGTCGAATATGTTTACCGGTAATCGTTACATAGGCATCGGCAAATCAATTGACACTTTATTACAAATTCCATCTATTGTCATCATTTTGATTTGCCCAGTGTGTTTGTTTCTGTGAGCGTTCTTTAAAACACTAGAGTAGACTATCTATAACTAATTAGACTGTCTATAACTAACTCTAAATGATGATAATTATATCCCCTCAAAACTTGAGCTTGGCATTGTATTAAAGGGAACCCGTCTTCGGAACTGCGCCTGTGCGAGTTTCTTGTTTACAAACAATGTATTTCGTGCGCGATATCTTGATGCACCTCATCATCATAGCCGCAACATTTAAATAATACGATGTAGATTATGACAGACATGTTTTAACTTTCATCAATCATCGTACCTTGGGTACAGTGATTACATTGGTCGTATGGGTCCCATACCGCCTTTAAGCGCAGTTCCGACGCTTTAAGTTTCAAATTTACATACCCGAGTTTCGTCGATACATGTTCGCCCCACGCACGAACTGCCCACCAATATGGGAGACAGTTCCCATTCATATAAGCTCAGTCCCCATTGCAAATTTATTTGAAAAGCCTTCTGTACGATCCGACGTGCAGTAATAAACTTTCCTGTGGACCAGATACCGTTGACACACGTACCACCAGCACAGGCCCCACGCACTGTGAACACATCGTATCGTGAAATGGTCCAGAACAAACATAGAGTAAGTGCATTTTCATATTGTGTGTGTTTACAGTATGTCATATTCTGGAAAGTAAATATACAGGATTGTGGCTGGTGTGGTAAATGTCACCGAGGCTTTGTCAAACCGTATTGATTCTTAGGTCGGTGACATTTTAAACCGAGTTGTAACATCTATTTATGGCGAGACGTTTGTGACAATAATTATTTTTCTCACTGCAGCGTTAACATATGTTTCCAGTGCGGCATGTGTTCCATGGATCTCAGGGTGGTAGAATGTAAGGGAAATATTCAAGGGACAGATTATTCCGAAAGACAATGAGAGAATTCAATATTTTTCATCCCCATCCGATTCAGTGCGCCTTAAAGACAAATTTCATGTGCGAAATGTCATCACGGTGTCAAGTCGTTTAACCAAAAACAAAATACAAAAAATACACAGGCCCCGACCCGAATGATAGAATTATGGAGGTGTATACGATTGTAATATTCCCACATGGTTCAAAACGAAGCGCAGAACAAAGATATCCCGCGGCCAAAATATATCTCTCTCCGTAGGGAGCGCCTGCGAGCTGTCGATGAACTCACACCACCTTCTACAGGAATCTGGAAAGCTGTAGTTCGTCTTATCTGGGTGGAAGAACTATGTCATAAGCGAACTATATGAGATACTGTTAAAATACTTTGAACTTTGAACTTGAATTTGACAAAGACTTTACACTCTTCCTCGTTCTGTCGATCATGAAGACATGCCGAGATGGCAGAAGTGAATGCCCTTGTTCATTTCCCAATGTATTTCTAAATTCATTCAGGAATGTCAGTGAACTGAACTGCAATTAAACAGCCACACGGTTTTCTACGACCTTGGCGCTTTACCATATTTTTCAGAGTACGTTTTCATATCGCAATCCTCAGCTTGGCTGATCAATGTTATTCTGTATAGTTGTTGGAAGTTGCAAGAAACGCTGAGCTACAGTAGTACACCACTCTGCACCTGCAGGGCTTCAAATGTTTTTACCAAAGCCGTTTATTTAGCAATAAGCTTCCCCCTTTCGTCCATGCAGAAAATTACAAAATCGTTTTATCAAGTATAATAAATTGGGTGACACATACGACTGGCCATACAATGATTAAACAAGATTCAGTCAGTTGGAAATGCTTAAAACACATATCGGCAAACACTCGTGACTAAATGAGAAGTAATGTTTTTGGCATCCTATTCATCATTCCAAGATGAAAATATTGTGGTTTAGAAAGAATCTGGATTCCATTAGAATATCGATCATAAGTCATTTCTTTACGCATAGTGTTGTCGGCGGAAATGAAACGATGGTGATACTTTAAGTTAAAAGTCTGCACGCCGTAAGACCGTTTTGCTGCTTAATTGGTTTTAAAATATCACAAGAACGGTGAATATGTCACAATCGGTGAAAAGGGTCTGTTATAAGAACCTTAACAGCTAGAGCAATTTCGCCTGAAACATGAGTTTGTGTATCACGTATGCTATGTACACACTGCTCGACTCGGACGATAACAGAAAGATTTGTGAGAGTCAACAAATTCCAGTTATTTCTCCAAAAACACTCGGAGTGTGCCAATTCAACACTGTATGGTGGTGAAATACGATCTTAATCATTTTCAAGTTATATTCGCTTCATGGAGCGCTTATATGGAAGTGAAGCGTGCGAGCGACTCTCGAAGGGTCTGAAGATTAATTTGAAGAAATACGTGACTTCATGAAATATTTCAAGTCGCGGGTGAACGGCAAAAAAACTAAGTGGCTAATGAAAAGAAGCAAATAGGATGAACATTTCGATACGAAGTTGAATTACAAAGTACAGTCAGTGGCTTTCTCTCGATGCAGGTATTGATGAAGTCTTGCTATCCCGAGCAGACAAGCGTTCACATGTTCACATCTAAATCCTTGTAAATCCCTGATTCACTACCACCGTTGATAACAATTGTATAGGGCCAAACTATTGTAGCATAGGGTTAAAACACCGAGGGGCTGTGGTTAAAAATCAGTCATCAACAGTCAGCTTTGTCAAATACAGTAGGGCGCTTTAAATAATGTTTATTTGCCGTCCGTGTGCTGGTAGGTTTTCCGAGAAAATTAAGAATACAAATACCTTGTTAACACTATTACAAAAATAATATTATTTTTCCAAAGGAAACCAAATAAAAATTGAGCTTATGTTAATACACTTGTGTTTTTTTTGTCTGTATTTGTTTTTTTTCCCTGACTGGCTGATGGATATTTCAAAAAACCCAAGGACGGCAAACAAAGAATTTTCTTTAAATTGCGTGGTTCAGTTTTGCACCTCAGAAAATTATTGCCTTCTTTTGCTTTGATGAAGAGATTTGTTCTCACACAATTTATACCTTCCTTATACCTTCATAAACTTCCCGTCAAAAATGGAATGATTGCTTTATGCTGTGTACCTGCAAAGCAATAGCGTTTTATATTTATACGTGTAAGTGATTAATTTTTATTCGCTTCAGACCTGGATTTTTTTCTAGAGGTGTAAGACGGTACAGGTTGTATCTTACAACGGCAAGGTGAGTGAATTGAGACCATACGTTGTACGTGTTTTGATGATTTATACCATAAATTTGATTAAAAGTGTCAACTGCTCTGTGCAATTGATGTACTAGTATTTTATTGAGGTTGTAAAGCAGATGCACAAAAACTAATAAAGTGGGGGTTTTATGACGTAATAGAAGCTGCAGATAATGACGAAGGAGCTGAAGGGACAGTATCTGTACCTCTGGATGATATTTTCACATTTTTATTATAAATGTCATCTACAGTTTCTGGTCCTACTCCCCGAAAGCATGTTGAGATATACAGTATTCAGCTTGTCAACCCTGCCTGTACGTATGTAGACTGCATCGTTATTGTTCCCATGGGAACAAAAAGAGTGCATTGTACACATAGAGACAGTGTGTTTACAAGGTAAATAGTTGACGTATCAACATGATTTTGCAACTGACAAACAAAAAAACAGCGAAAAAATTATCAAAAGTTACAGCTACCGCATGGGCCTTTAAGCTATAGAAGACAAACAAGGCGACAACGCATCATTATGGTAAAACATCTTCACCCAAACGAGATGCGTGTTTGCGGCAAAATGCAGATTTTTACAATTTTCATCGTGAAATGCGACGGCATCCATAATATCTTTAAATCCGTGAGTAACCAATCTACTGTACGTTTTTTGAATTAATTTCATTTGAATACTTTCTAAAATTCCGGTCTGAATCGAGTGAAAAAATGAGAAAACTAGTTCGATGACTAGTCTTCGATGAGGTAACATTGAGACGAATGGCACCAGTTAGCGTCAAGGTATTAAGAAAATGTAATAATATTGCACATAGGCTCATCATTTGAATAATTTGTCTTCTCGGATTTATCGATATATTGGTCTTGTCGCAGTATTTATGCCACATTTTGATCGAAGAAGAATCATCAAACGTCAAAGTACTCTAGATACAGTGTTTACTTCGGTCGTAGGGGTCCCTGGCAACCTCTGAGCATAGTTCCGACGACAGCCTCCCTTTAACCATTATTCACAATGTCTTTGGTTAGGAGAACTGTCATACGTTATATTATCGTGTGTCTTATTCACCGGCATATTCTTGAAAGCAAAATACGAAGCAATATATAGTTTAATGTTGCAGACTTTTATTATTCACGCCCTCAGGGAGTCAGGACTTGAAAGTTTTAGCTTGAAAATAATTTACCGCAACGCAAAGTAATTCCACTACTTACCCATAATCTGCTGCTCTTACTCGGTTGGTAAAACTTGACTACATTTGAACAAGGAAAGATAGATTTATCCATGTCCTTTAAAGGAAGAGTTGACAGGCGAAGCTGGAGCGTTGATATCGATGGAGCTAGATGTAGTGCTTTGCAAACCCGAAGTAGTTAATATGTTTGATTTAAGACTCAGGCAGGTGTACGTCAAGAGCTTGCAATTGACAGAAATATTTGCTCTTCCCGACTTGAACCTCACCATCAAATTCAATAAATCTTGACAAGTGCGTGTTTTGTGGTTGTAGAATGCCGTCACATACTCGTGAAAGCCGGTCAAGGGTAGCCAGAAAGCCTGTTAATGTGGGCGATTAAAGAATACGAGATTTAAAAAAAAAACCTGTAATTTTCATCGATATCCATAAGTTTTTATTTCATGTTGAAATTCGATCGTAAATTTTCTCGAGTTGGAGTTGAAGTGCAGCGCCTCGTTAGAACCTGGACCGGCGCCTAGGGGACAGTTAAACTCCGCCTAATTAGCGGAATTGTAGACTGAAATAATCGGTGAGTCATGAGTGCAACACGGCGGAAGGAAAACGATAACTTTGAATCAGTCATGTCAATGGGTGCCATCGATTTGATATATTTTACCGTCTTTAGCGTGTTAGTATTCATGTTTTTGAAGTGCCCCATGCACACATTTGGCTTGATTTGCAGCTGCAGAGCGTGTTACTTCCGACTTCGAGTGGGCAAGTTTTCTCGTTCGAACACCGTATCACGCATAGCATTCGTCCTTGATATATTCCGGTGCCGAAAAAATCAATTAAATAAACTCAACTCAGAGGATGATAGAAAGTAAATTGGATTTAGACATGTTTTAAGGTGTCAAGGAAGTTTAAGCGAGGTCTTGTCAAAAGGATGATGATAGAAAGGTTTGAAATCTTTCGAAACACCACTTCATAGAAATGAGAGTGTCAAGTATTCATAGCTCAATTATTGTTGGGGGATTTGTCAGAACAAATTTGTCACTTAGACAAGGAGAGATCCCCTTATCTTCGATGAAAACACCCTCAGTCGTGGGAGTGTCATCTGACACATGCCACGCTAATTGCACTGACTACACTGCGAGAACGAATCCGAGCTTGCAACTCTCAGATTCTACTGAATGACGTCATCGTTGCCAAGCGTATACCTGGCAACCAAACTGCCAATCAGTGACATGTATTTAAATTTTAATCCTGCGTCGTACGTGAGCGCGCGGTGAAGCATCGTCGTCTGTTATTCCACGCTTTACAGGCAGAAACTTCACGCTGTAGTTACCAATGGAGAAGAGTATTTTTTGTGCTCTTAAAATCTATCTGGAGCAAGCTGGTTTTATTGACGATAAAACAGCAATTTTCCGGCGCAAACTCTAAAATACTTGTATTAAAATATATACACACATGCCTTTCTAGATTTTTATAAAATCGACCTCTACCCCGTAAAAAGGTGCGTACAGCTTAGATCGATTTGAGTTTGGGTTCTTGACAGCACCGACAATAGTTTTAACTAATGTTATGTGGTATTATTATTATAGACTGGGGATTACGGGAACGAAGCTGGCTTGGCGATCGATGTTACTGGAATGGGTACCGATGTAGTGGAATGATGTCGTTTAGACTGATATAATCTCCTACGACAGACGTTAACTCCACTGTCGAAGACTCAAATGCAATAAAAAAAATTGCAAGCGGTCAGAAAGCAACGCATGAGTCGCCCGTCGATTTGCCCTGAAAAAAAACATTGTAGTTGCTTTGTAAAACGGCTGCTTAGAAGCCGATTCCCTGTCAGCTTAGAGTCAGAAATTATACTGTTCTAAAAACAGTTTCACCCATGGGATGCCGTGTATACTCAGTATCCGGCTCCCTCGGTTACCCGGATGTATGGATTTCCCGTAGCCCGACCGATCAATCCTGAACGGTTAATTGGGGTCATGCCTAGATTACGCTCTTCGACAAACACGACATGGGAGTTTATTGCAGTCGCATCAATAAGATGCCGCTAACAGTCGCAGTGGATCACTAAGAGACAAGGTTCCGTGCTCTACAAAGGCAAGATATAAACTTCAACTATTAATGTAAAACTTTGGTGTGATAGTTCATCGAATCTTGGACAAGACAACGGAATACATTTTCTTTGCTCTCAACGAGCATGGACGATAAAGGGTTTTTAGACGGGCTCTCGTCAGGCGTTAGGTAATTCACACATCGAAAATCAAAGACTTACCCTTTGCTCAAAATTTCCTGAAGTAAACTTTCACCACTCTGTTTCAAAATCAAGAATAAATCCAGGGGTTACCATGCATTTTGGTAGGAGAGAAACTTAATTTCCAATATTTACCGATATTTGAAATTCAAAATGTTCGCCATCACCTGTGTTAACATGGCGGAAAATAAAGTTCCCGGATTTCACAAAACTAAGCTGGTGAAAAATTAAGCTACCCAATAAGCCCCAACAAGTGGTAGCTAACAAAGTTTTTTAAAAGTTTGAGAGTCCGAATATCTGTACCCAAGGCGCACTCTACCTTAAGCAGAAGATAGAGGTAATTTTGATTGTATTTTAATCATTTTTGTTTGTCGAATATTTATTTTCTTATTCTTCTCACTGATTCGTTGTCGAAATTCAATAACAATGCATTTTTTTACAATTTGTAATGTTACTATTGGCAAATGAAATCTAGTAAGGAGAGAAACTCAGTTGTCGGCAAAACATAACACATCCGCACACGCGTGCGTGTACAGAATAAGTTTACAAGTTGAGTACCGGGTATTTCAACGTAAACATGATTTTGGAATAATTTGGGAGCAGCACAAGAAACTTTATTTCAAAAACAGAGCAAAAACTACCGCAAAAAAAACATCGGAAGTTTCAGCTAAAGAGTTACAACTTCTATTCATCCGCTGATCATGCAAATCTAACTTTATCGGTCCCCATCGAAGACGGGGAGGGGGTTTGATGACAGGCCTCGCTGGATACGGGGAGGGAGTAATGTCTAAATTTAGGTTGTGTACACGGAATGCAGTTTACATCTACCGGAAACATGTGAGGGCAGTGTGCCCGCACTAAATCATCTACAGTTAACATTAGTTGCTCCTCAGGATTTATATTACGTTTACGTAGTGTGAAATTAAAGCCTAAAATTTTATTTTTCTTCACTTTTTGCGGAATTTCACTATCATGTGATCTTTCACCGTGGCACCCTTCAATACATCATATACACAAACATCCGTTGTTACCTGAAGGTCGTGTTATCAAGTAAGCGGAAAATTTGATTTACAGCAAAATTAAATGATGTGGAATTACATCCACGGGGCACACGGTCAAAGGTCAGAGGCTAAACTGGCGTCATTCAAAATGCATTTCGAATGAATCGTTGGATAAACATTAATCGTTCAGTTCACGTTATTAGTAGCAAGTGTGTACGATAAATTATATCCTGAAGCCGAACAACATTGCTCCGTGTCAGCAATATGACGTAAGCGTCGTTCACCACGCGGATGAAATACCGACGTTAATATCTGATCTCTTTTCGGGAATGCAATCCGTTAACGTAACGAACTGTTCAATTCACGACGAAGTAATTTATATATAAAAGACACCCAGGTACTCTCGCCCATAGTAACATTCCCGCCTAAAATGTGTGGTACAGTGGGTTTTTTTAAACACTGTGTGACTTTATCCGTCGGCGATCACCACAATTTACAGCTCCATTTTCAGTATACTTTTATGTTTTAGCTATCATTAGTGTTCGAGCGACCTCTATAAACTGAATACTAACTTTTTGAAATCATGTCAAATCGCATGATCTTCAACTTGTCACTGTAGGCTATGAGTGTCATGACTTTTTTTGATTGTTGGCAAATAAATTTTAGTCTCGATTAGAGTTCATCTGTCAACCATAACATTGCATATACACAATGTATATTGTGTTGAAAAGGCTATATTAGTATTTCAATTTACTCGTTTTCTAGAACAGGCGATATAAGTTGTCATGTCCAGAAGTACTACAACATGCAACGGAGACTGTCTGTCAACATTTTTGGCGGGAAACCTTGTCGTTTCGGGGATCTAACGTCATGAAATGCCGCTGGCCTGTGGTCTAAAACCTGTTACATACCGTTCGTTTGGGTATAGTTCACTTTGTGAATACCCACTAGCGATGAGAAATTTCCACAGAACAATATCAGTTTTCGTAGTCGGTATAATGGGTTTGTTAGTTTACGGGATTTCAGTTTACAAATCAACGTTCGTCTGAGAGGACCTCGCGTCGATATCGCATGCACATAAGAAATTGCAATCCGAGCTTACTAGAGTCAGAATCTGAATGATGTAGAAAATAAGCTGTGTCTTATTGCATTTTATTTCATAAAATGATACTATCCAATCTTCGGAGAGATATTTTGAATTCCTGCTATTAAGCTATATTGTCTTTAAAATGTGTAATTATTTCAATCCTTCGTGCTTGATTTGGCGATTAAGTTGAAATTCAGGCATAGGACTGCACAACTCGAAAATTAAGTAGTTGTTAAAATTTAAGTTGCGCATTAATTCGTCGCTGGTGTTTGAAAGACGTTCGATGGATCACACTTCGGTACATCTGTTGCATTTGATTTGAAACCGTCTTAAAGAAAAACTGCAAAAAGATATAATGGAGCTTTAATGAAGAAACTGGCCACACTTACTATTGAACTAGACAAAACCCGATTTCCTTTAGCTTTTAAAGGCAAGACAACTGATTTTAAGGACACAATAAACTAAGCCAACAATTTCATGGCGATGAGCTCTGAGCTCGTTACGTCAATGACCGGGCAAGTGTGCGGCGATACATTGGGAGGAGCGTAAGATATAGATCCGACAAAAGAAAATAAATTTCGTTTCCGAACATGTATTCAATGCTTGCTGATTAAGCTCTAAGACAAAATAGAAACTAGGGGGTATTTCTATTCGTGGCTAGTTTGTGGTCTTTTTTGACAAGAGAAAAAAATTAAATAGTAACAGTAATGCTGATTAAGAAATTTTACTCGTGCCATGCGGTTCTTTTGCGGGAAACTATTACACATGTTATTACATCTACTGAAATGCAGTGTCGGGTATTTAAAACGCTTTCTCCTCAATGGGGAACAATAATATGGCAATATTTACACAAAGCGTACAGGCTATTAAGTTCTAAAACGCATGATTGACATACTGCAGCTGCTTAATGTCATGGCAAATACATAATCCCATATACCTACTTCACTTTCGTACTGTCGAAAACATCCGTTGATAAAATTTATGACACCAAAGATGTGTGATCCAAGCCATGCTACAACGTGAAAAAAGTCATCGGTTGAAAGTGAAGTTAGGCCGAAAGATTTGACTTCAACTGCCGTGTCCTATGAGGGACGGAGGATACTTACAATTTGTGAATTAAACTCACTGCGTTTGATTTTTAAAAACCCTCCCCTGAATAAAAGTTTCTGAACGCGATTCGATATGGAAATTATGACTTAAAAACGCGTTAAAAACGCTATAAATTGCTGAAATAGGTTGCCAGAATTTTGAACAGCTGACAGGTTGTTGAACATAACTTTAAAACAAAATTAGAGCGTTCGTCGAGTATAAAACATAAACATGTACATGTACGCTATATATGGTATAATCGCTGTTATGTTTACCCTTCCGAAAACAAATGAATTTTCGATTTTCACAAAAAGCGAGACAATTGAAATTTAAATTTACTTAACAGGCTTCCAAATGAATCTCGACTATAGCAGCGTACCAGCAAACTTTTGTGACTTTGCATGTCTGAAAAACTTTCTCGAAGCGCATAGCGCATTTACTATGATGTAAGTAAGTAATATAATTAGATTGATTGTAGTTTACGACCTATGGAGGCGTACAGATACTTTGCCAAAGTGACTAAAAGATATAGGTGTGGTAAATGACCTGAAGTGCCACGTTGACAAGAGAAAAGTACTTGCTTATCTTCTTTACACTAGTTCAAATACAAGTGAACGGGCAACTGATATCCCTAATTCCAACATCATGCATCTTCAAAACAGCATTCATATCACGTACTATACGTGTTTGAAAGACGCGATAGCTGACAGATATACACAAATTAAAACCGGAGATACGTGTTCTGCGCTTCGAACATCGAGATTTGACAAATTTGCAGGACAGTAACCCTTCGATGTTTCCAAATCTTTCGTTTTTTCCCATCCTGTTTAAAATTTTGACCTTTCGACATTTGAAATATGCAGGCTACGGCTATATCTCTGGAGAAAAAAAAAAACTTGTTGGCAATGGGGTGACACGATACGCGAGCCAGAAATTAATAAACGGCCTGTCAAAGTCACCTCATGAGAGCGTATAAGTGAATGATCATCGACAGCTGTATGGGCTGTCGAGCACCGATCGGGCTAATCGATTTGTCCTACTGGAGAATAATCGAGAATGAGTTAATTAATATAACGATATTTCAGTCTTAGATTTTGCTTTAAGTTCGTTGATTTATGGCGATTGTGTATTTCCTCGTAAAAGAGCCATTGGAAAGATAGATTACTGCAAATTAAACGTCTTTTAAAAAACTCATCTTTTTAATCAGTTCTATTGGTGATTGAATTTTAGGATCATCTTCTGTATGGTTTTTAACTGGGACTTTTTAACTGGGACTTTTTAACTGGGACTTTTTAATTTTTTCTACTGCTTTCATAATTTTTTTTATCACCGTCTTTTGTTTTATTTCATTTTTTATAATGAATTAACTTTTTAAATTTTTATCACCGTCTTTTGTTTATTGTACGAGAATGGTACAGGTGCTGACAGATTTTGACATTGTTTATTTTCGTTTTTCTTTTATTGCTTTTGCTGGTTTTTAGTATTTGTTTGTTTCTTTTAAAATATGTAAATCGCACTGAGACGTATGTGTAGTGCGTGTAAGAAATAAATATTATTATTATTATTAATTTTAAAAAAATATGGCTGGAAATGAGTGTTGTTAGCTCGTATAGATTAGGCAACTTAATTACTAGGTGATGAAATCGGCGATCATGGCCCAATGAGATCCGGAATTATGGCAGTATACGGACAAATCCACAGGTCGGTTGATCATTTATAATTATGCAATAAAGCACCCCCAGCGATGGTATACCACGAGATTTTGACCAGTTCACAACGTATATGCACGAGCGTTAGCGAGTGCTTATATGAAGTGAACTGGTCAAAATCGAGTGGTATACCGTCGCCGGGTGTGATTTATTGCTATTATATCATAACAGTATATTGAAATTCTGGCGTTGAACTTCATAAACGGACTTTGTTCAAGCTAAGGGTTCACGTGTGTGCCAACCGTGGTATATCGCGAATACACCACGATTCTTTTCATGTCTCGTCCAATCAGATCGCTGCATTTGCGACATCAATATACTGTTATCATATGATAAACACTTCATTGTTATTGAAATTTACACAGTTTAACTTGAATCGGTAAAATTGCTCAATATTTCTGACGACCTCTGATTTATTCGCTTATTTTTTGTCGACCTGACACAGACAAGATGAAGTAATAACATTGAAAGTAACGGAGCATCATTTTTATCATTCAGCATGATTTCTCAGAAAATCGTTGAAAAATTTATAATAAATATTATGGAACTAAGATGTAGTAAGCACTAAGGAATACGCCTGATCATTTGAGTACTACACTCTAAATTGGACACAGGACGACACCATAAATGGTACAGCGTGTCACCCACTTTGTTGGTTTGTCCAAATTTTGGAACAGCCCGTAAATACAACCCTGAGGTGGATAACTACACAGAAGTACGAATATTGTCAGTTAACGTATATTTGCAAATGTTGTATGTAGCAGTGAGTAAACAAGAAATACGATAAGAAAAAACTTCCTGTCTCACTTGTTGATACTTTTTTGAAATACAGTGCATCCTTTGACTTTGATGCGTCTCACATTGCTTTAGTACCAATTTCAGTCGGAAAGTCGACTGATTTACTGTCGTCGCAGTTCTGTACACACGATTTTTGGATTGTATAAGGGGCATGGGCACACTGTAAAATAGCGGACGCTAGACGCGTCTTTACGCGTTCAAAATGTACATGTCGGTGTTAAAATTTGAACGGCTAGTGTTCATATTGTTAACACTAGTGTTCATAATATTAACAATGATGTTCTAAACCTGAACACTATGTGTTAACAACGACCTCCTTCAAGTGTTCAAAAACTCAGCATCACAGCAATTTTACAATACTGTGAAACAATTAGCAGTCTTTTGTGTTTTTTTTCTTTACAATGGCTATATTAAATTTACTATTGCTTCACTGTCCGGCAAAAGTACAGGGATTTTGGTGTAACGAATTTCACACTAAGTGAAAAATATTTCCGGCCTACAATTGCTGAAAGCATGTTTTTTCTAAAAAAGGAAGTATACAAAATAATTTTACACGTTTATTACGGGTTGAAAGTTTAAAAATTAGAAAAGAAAATCAGAAAACCACCATGAACGTTTTAATTTTAACATCGGCGTGCAAGGGGCGTTCTACTTCTTAACACTTGGTGTTCAAGTTTGGTGTCTTTTCCTATCCCATGATGCATCAAAACGGAAGTTGCGACATTTTTCTTGTAAGCGCACCCTGAAGTCGTGATCGTGCGGAAGCAAGACCAGAAAGGGTAAGTTTCCTCTCCAAAATAGTAAAAGGTATTAGATTTTTGAAGCATCTATATTATCGTCCTTTGAAATTAATTGTATTGTACCTTTAAATAGCTTAACTACGTGAAGAAACCCTTTTTCTTTCAGTGGCTGCTATACCAACAACTAGCTGTGACTACGCAGTGGTACTTTTGGCCATGGCCTATCGATCGATCTCACTCGGGTCAAGGGTCATCGCAATACAACTGTAGTGATAACCCTTGACCTGAGCGCGATCGATACGCCTTGCATAGTACCGCTGCGTAATCACAGCTAACATATGTCTTTTAGTAAACACAATCGCATGTAAAACATCAGTTAAACATCGTAGAGTATACAATGTATTGTTTCAGCATATGAGAGTTTGGCTTTTTAATTTTAATCAGTTGATGACAAGAAGCAGCAAATATTTTGTAACAGTATTGAAGAGAGGCACTGTATATGAAAGTCTCCACTTTTCCTTATAATAATCAGCCCCTTGTCTTACATTTAAAGTTTCATCTCGCCATATTACCTATTGTTGCATTTTTTCAGGATGTAAAAAGTTGGATTTAACTGAAAATCGAAGAGTTGTTATAAAAGCTGGTGGTACAGATAACGAAGAAGATGAGTGTAGAGGTAGCTGTCTGGAAACAAGCTTGAAAAACTCAGATCATCTCTAATGTAGATTTAAACTTCCAAGGGTCAGTAACTGAATTTTGATAAATTTCTGTATTTTTGTTCTGAATTAATCTAAGCTTTGGTAGCATGCTATGATCAACTAAATGTTGCTGGAGAATAAGCTTTCACAGACGTGTAGTCTCCCTTATTTAAATTAAAGCTGAAAGCGACAGACCATTCAGAGTAAAAATGTCCACTCTGAATTACTGATTTTTCTGAAATTTTCACTCTGAATTTTCTGTCACTTTCTGCTTCAATTTTTCACCCCCCCCCCCTTGCATCTGATGAAGGAGACTTCACGTACTTTGAAAGCTTATGCCCTTGTAACATTTAGTTGATCATAGCCTGCTACAAACCGTAAATATTTTGTATTGTAGCTCAACACGTCTCTTGTACTAAGCAACTGGTTTTTAGCTTTGCTGTGAGCTAAATAGGTGGATATGTAGCATTGTCCTCAAATTTGTACTTCCAAAGTTTTTCTTTAAAACAGCCTGTGCGAATCCTTTAATATTTGGATTACAGGTCCCAAGGGATTACCCTAATCAGATATGTTCAAATTATGATGAAATATGCAAATTTATATTTTTGAGGCTAATTTTGCTATTTTTTGGAAAAAATCTTCTTCTCTTTTACTGACGTCTTCAATATTTTGTAAACATGTCCCTAAAAATGACCATCGTCAAATTTGTGCTAGTTGTGATGAAATATTCAAATTTTTATATTTCATGGCAATTTTTGTCATTTTTGGTCAAACAATCTTTAAAAAAATCTTTTTCAAAACTGCTAATCGAACAGCTTTGATATTTAGGACATAGATCTCTCTACTGGTAGTCTTTTTCAGATTGTTCAAATTATGCAGAAATTTGCAAATTTGTGTCTTTAGGACATTAAAGACATTTCAGACATTTTGAAGACATAGGGAATTACCAAAATGTGATATATTCAAGTTATGATGAAATGTACATTTTTTCATTTTAAGGGTGATTTTTACCATTTTTTAGTAAAACAAAATTGTGTAAAAATTAATAGCAGGGTACACCAGAATTTGAAAGGTTTTTACGAATATGTTTTAAATTTCTGAGAAGTATATTTTTGAAATGTCACCCATTTATTTCAGGGTTTATTTAAAGATATTGCAAACAAACAAACCTTTTTGTTCATGAAGGACTTTGTTGGACAAGGAAATAGGTTTTACCCTGCCAAGGACCCACTTTCCCCACTTTTTGCATGTTGTTCCTTACTGTGACACTTTGACAACTTGACATGTTGTGTTTACTTTAGTGTAGACAACTATATACCATGTGCACCAGAGGAGCCTTGACTAACTTCTTTTTTCTTCAAAATTTACTATTGTCCATATAGGATGAAATGTCTTTAAGAAACCATCTTACAAAAATGGAGTATGCATTTCATACATATACGTATTTTCAAGACAAGAAGTATGCCAAATTTTGAGCTTTTTCAGATGATTTTTGTACGTTTTAAATAAGTATGAACATAATACGTAATCCACAATATGGTGATTTTTATTGCTTATGTTTTTGATAGGAAGGTGTTAACACTGTTGGTTTTTTCCTCTGATAAACTTTACATACAAAGTTGCAATGTTTATTTACCCATTTTACAGTAAATTATTGTATTTTACTCTAGAAATGTTTCGTGTATTTTTAGAATAAAATAGTTTTACAGGAAATCAATGGTCTGTAATGTTATTTCAAGGCTTGAACATACCGTGAACGCCCAAAATTAAAGGTGTTCAACAAGCGCGCATCATGTGTTCCAGCCTTTAACACACTTATCGTTGAACGGCGTCCATGCGTTCAAAAAGTGTTACAGCCCTTTGAACGCGTAAAAGCGTTCAATCTTTTGAACACATTTCCTGTGCAACGTGTGTTCAGATATGGAACACCATGGTGTTCAATATAATGTCTGATGAACACGTAGCGTTCAAAATCTGCACACGTGTGTTCAAAATTGAACGTTGGTTGAACACATAGTGTTAAATTTCTGAACGTCTGGAGGCGTTCAAAAAGTGTTACAAAAAGGCGTTTAATTGGTGTTCTATCCTTTAACACTTAACTTTACAGTGCAGCAAACAAAGAAGTTCTGAACTAACTTAAAAAATCTGCTCACTGGCGATTTCTTGGCTTGTAATTTTTCCCCTTCCCAAGTTGCGGACGGGCAATCGTTTTGAAATTCGATGTCAGCGGGCAGAAACTGAGCGCGGGAGGGGGGAGGCAGTCTTTTCTCGGAGAATCGGGCGAAACAAGTTCACTGTACTGCTAAGGGTGACTTGGGGAGTTTGCCGAGCGAAGGAGGGGCATATAGTAAAGAGAATAATTAATGTGGAAACTTTTGAAGCTGGGGAGACTGAGGGCAGAGGGGAGGCATTTTGTGGATGGGAAGAGGGGAAACTGAGAGATTACCTAGGGGGAGAGGGTAAAACTCATTGAAAACTTAGGGAAAAGTTTTCAAATCGTGGCGTAACGGCAGCCACGAACCGTCTTGCTCTTATTTTCCCGGTATTTTTTAATTTTGTTTAAAATACGCAAGAATAGAATATTTACATGTAACGACAGTTATGGTTCGAAATCGACAGGTTGTGTGCCCCGACTTGTTGACAACTGAATAAATATACCGACAGTAGTGAGTCAATTCCGAGTCAGCACCTTTTGACTGATTCTTTTGTCACAAAAACTATCTTACCATTTACGGGGGTTCTGAGCTTATTAAGCAGCAGAGAATTGTTAGATTAAAGAGGTCAATTTCTTGTCCTGGAACCTTAACACAGTACAAAAAGAAGATTTGAAGCCTCGTTAGCTGTATCTTTTTGCATTTTTTAATGAAATGGTTCAAAATCAAAAGCAACTCATGTAAAAATGCTTACCTAAGTGTGCCCCAGAACGTTTTTCACACATTGGCAACTAATATACACCTCAGATTTTAATTTTCGACTTGCGAGTCGATATGGCTGCCGTGTGTGACTGCACAAAAACTGAACAGTCAATCAATCAACACCATGGCCAAGGATTGAAATGATGACATTTTCAAAGATGGCTGATAACAGACATTGGAATGCCTCTCTGAAGATTGTATAGTATCATGTTTTTGGTAAGCAAACTCCAAAAAAGTTAACAGGGTTTTAAAATCTTTCCTTTACCGTACAACTGTGATTATTATTTGATTCGCCCTCTTTTAAAATTGTGTTGATTTTTCGTATCATAAACATTTATCACCACTATGGAAATTAAGCTAGATTTCATTCATATATACTCAGAGTGTGTCACCTGTTACATTAAAAACTGAATCACTTTGAAATTTGGAACATTTACTGTGTTGTGATGTGCCTGTGTAATTACAGATCAGTATTGCTTAAGTACATGGTACAAAAGTTAAGATAGAAAACAAATAGTTGTAATTCGAGGCTTACATTAGTGGGCAAATTGTTCCGCATGTTGTCTTTATTTCTACACATAAATGGACTTGTAATAGTATACATAGCTTCACCATCAGTTGTATTATATACTGACATATGTTACTCGTTACAAGTCAATACTTACTGAATTCACTGAATAAGTGAATTTATATCCAGCAATTTTACCAGCGCATATAGCCATGGCTACCCCCACCAGTAATTATAGGACTTGGAAGCAGGAACACGGATTCTATTGACAAATGTTTGTGACATGAAAAACACAGTGCAAATCTTTATCAAATTCAAAGTTGTATGGTAAAGTAACTAGGGTCAAATATTATTGGAGTTGTACTCAAAACATTTTAAAGCCCTACTAGCCGCATCTTTTTGGGTTTTTTTTCAATAAGAATGTTTGAAAGCAAAAACAACTTACTAGTAAGTAAAAATCCTTATCAAAGTGTAACCCAAGAGCGTTTTTCATAATTTGGCAATGAACACACACTGAGATTTTAACAACTAATTTTCATCTTGCAAGTCAATATGGGTGCCAAGAGTGACTACGCAAACACTGTGATCTATCGACCAAAGCCATGGCCAAGATGATATATTCAAAGACAATATGACTTCATAACAGGAATTTAGATCTCTCTTTGAAGATTGAATAGGATGCATTTTTGGTAAGCAAACTGCAAAAAGATACGATTAACAGGGCTTTAAAAATGTTTTCGTTATAAGACTAATACTATCTGAACCACTTTTACTATACCAATAAACTTTGATAAATATTTGCACTGCCTTAAAATGGTTTGTTTTCCTTGTCATAAACATTTATGACTGCCATGAAAAGTAACTAGCGGCTAGCTTGTATTTAGATATGCCCGGTATGTGTCACCTGTGACATTAAAAACTGAACCAATTTGAAATTTTGAAAATTTAAGATAATATGAGCCTTGACACTAAAAGGATTTAAACTTTTTCTTTAACTTTCCTTATGGAGACTTTGAACCGTACTCTTACCACCCCAGGAATACAAATCAAGAGTACTAACTGTGCAAATATTGGTACTAGAGAAACAAATTACCCAACATTTACTGATGTTTGAAATTCAAAATGGCGGCCATCCTGCGTTAACTCTACAGTGGAAATAAAAAATTTTGATTTTCACAAAACTGAGATGTTTCAAACTATACTCTAAGAGCTTCAAAATGTAGGTCTATAAGCTGTAGACCAGAAAAGGCACCGTGGAACAGTAACGGACTCACTATCGGAGGATGGTGAGTTCGAGACCCGGTTCAAGTCCCGGTAGATCCAGAGTAGCGGATTCACTGTCGCAGGACGGTGAATTCGAGACTCTAGCTCGGTGTTGTGCCCTTGAGCAAGGCACTTTACTCCTCTGTGCTCCATTGGGGTTGTGGGTTATGGGTATTTAGAATTATTCGACATCCACGAAAAGAGGTGTTTCACCTATGGAGTTATCGAGTTTAAATATAGATTAAAAAAAAAGTATTTTGAAAATTTGATAGTCTGAATATCTATCCCTGTGGTACGTTTACCTTAAGGTAGATCGTGCCTCGGGGAAAGATATTCGGACTCTCAAACTTTTACAATTCTTTTCTGATCTACCACTTGTTGGGGTTCATTTTAAAGCTCTTGGAGAAAGAAAAATTTTGACCGTCTTAGTTTTACGAAAATCCAAAATTTAATTTTTTCCTATAGAGTTAACACAGGGATGGCAACCATTTTGAATTTCAAAAATCGCAAACTGTTGGGTAATTTGTTTCGCTAGTACAAAAATTCCCACGGTGACCCCTGATTCTTATTGTTGATTTGGCAAGACAATGATTGAAAGTTTCGTTTAGGAAAGTTTGAGCAAAAGTTTAAGTCCTTCACAATCGAGGCTCATACTACCTTAAAAGCGATTTCAAACTGTGTAGTAACAAAAGGACCCTCAGCACTATTCATATTAGACCCCTACAGGTGACGATATCTAATGTTTCCTTTCCTATCAGTAGTCAGGTATGGGTATCAATTGGTAATCCATCGCCATACCGACAAATCCATATTTTTTATGTCCTACAATACTTTGTGCATTATGTTTGCAGGAAACCTGCAAGTGGAGGGAGACAAAATTCTTGATTTCTTCACTGCATTAACAGCTCAATATGGCAGTGTGCAAAATCATAATGAACAAACTCGGATGGAAGCAGTTACTGTGAGTATAATGTAATCATATATTGGTCGCGACAACAGATTGTACCACCACGTGATAATGTGTTTGATGAAGCCACTGTGTTGTGATGTGCCTGTGTAATTACAGATCAGTATTGCTTAAAGAAAATAAATAGTTGTAATTCGAGGCTTACATTAGTGGGCAAATTGTTCCGCATGTTGTCTTTATTTCTACACGTAAATGGACTTGTAATAGTATACATAGCTTCACCATCAGTTGTATTGTATACTGACATATGTTACTCGTTACAAGTCAATACTCACCGCATTCACTGAATAAGTGAATTTATATCCAGCAATTTTAACAGCGTATATAGCCAAGGCCATCCCTACCAGTAGTTTACAGGTCTGGGAAGCAGAAACATGGATGTTACTGAGCATACTGAACCGTAAATGATGATCAAGCAAAAATAAACAACATCCCAAGCTATTTCCCTACATATTTTAGAACTTCGGTCATTACGTCATTGATGTCATGATAACACTGTTTGCAATAGTATCCTTGAGGGAAGATTTTTTTTTACAGAGCAGAACCATAACGGACCTACAGCTCATTTGAATAGAAAATACCATTGCACCTCTTAAACAAATTCGTAGATCTGTTCACGCAGTGCACCAATATACATCTGTTGCCTGACCATGACAGTAACAGCATATGTTTGTTTCCCCGATGGCCTGCAGAGTCGCCTGAAAACAGTCTGTTGCAGTAGGTGCAGTGAAACAGACCATGATGCTGTGGGTGACTGACAGGGCTGATGGAAAACAAATATATGCTGTACCAAATTACAGTCTGTCAATATGTGTTTTTTAACACAAGTCATCAATTTTAATGTGTTTCGGAAAAATCGCAAAATCCTTCTACCATCACTTGCGTAGGTTACAGATGACACAACCATCTTCTTGTACGTTTTCCAGAATGTGGGCATGCGTATCCTGCACTTGCAAACTTATCCTGTTACCCTGGTAAAAGTTCTCTGAAGTGTTAAGCGGTCAGTAAACGGTTTAGTCAGGTGGCTTAGCAACAAAAAACAGCAAGATCGTTACACGGATGACAAAAGTGCCAAATTTGGTACAGAGGTTTACATATATGTGTAGATCAAAATTAGCTATTGCTCCAAAAATTTGGGCCACCGGAAAGGCTTGATGACGTCATAAATTCAAAATGGCCGCCATTATATTGCTTAAAGATGGTAAAATACGGTTTATTCGGCCAATTTTCAATATTTTTTTGAATAAACTGACACAAACATTCTAAATTATAAAACATTACATTGACGCAAATCAATTGTTATGATGACGTCATAATCCAAATGGCCGACCAAATTCAAAATGTCCGCCGTAACATTGTCTAAAATGTTAAAGCACTGTTAATTAAGCCTGTTTCAACATTTTATCGCCTGAACTGAAATTAACACCCCAAATTACAGACAAAACATATAATTGATGCAAATTAATTATTGTGATGACGTCATAAAACCAAAATGGCAACCGAAAGTTATAAAATGGCCGATTATGAAGTTAACTATGCTTGGTACAATAGCCCATTTACGTGACAAAATGATAGTTTCAAGGTAATGTAAAATTTGTATTAATATTCCATAAACTCAAAATAAAAGATAAATGTACCAAAACTTAGCCGATAAGTTCAACACAAGTAACAAACTCTTATGAGATTATTTATTATTAAACAATGATCTGTGTTTGAAAAATCGAATCGATATAAAAAGGAAATGAGGGCAACTTCACACACTAGTTCATCCTTGTTTATGATACGGTATAGTGAGTAAATCAATGTGGTTTCGTGATAGGGAAACATGGTGAGAAACCAGTGAATCGATAGTGCTTTGACCCTCGTAATGTGACCTTGGTCTCAGAAAAAAAGGTTTTATGATGGTGATTCCTCCTTGCGGCGTTTCGGGCCAAAGTGGGATCCCTTCTTCAGTCACTTGAATGGTCTTGTATTCCAACATGCTTAGTTTGATGGTAGCCATCAAAGAGAGATGCTAAGATCATTATGTTGTGGTCTGATTGTTGCGTGAATTGTTGCTCAGACCGTTCATTTGTACTCTCCTTGTGTTTGAATTTTGCTTGAAGGAGGATATCCTGTATGTTTTTCTTCCTTTTATACGTTATTACAGGTTTTCTGGAAAACCATGGCCAGCGTTTAATCGCCCCTTCATTATTTTCCAGTTTCTTATCACATAGTTTGATTAGGCTGGTTTTGATGAGGTTGTGCTGGCAAGTTTTTAGTTGCATCATTACTCTTATTTTTGTTGATGAAGGATGGCTGACATTTTATTACATTAACTTCTTTTCGATACAAGCTATGTCATTCTTTTTCTAATCTCGTTGTTGAAGTGTTTGCGTTGAGAAATTGACCTTTTTTATGAAGTCCATATTGTTGTTGCATGTGCGAACATATCTGAGTAATTCACCTTTCTTTCATGAATCATTTGGTGGCAGATAATATCGTCAGATGGTTTGGTGTGGGTTTTGCAGTCGAGCCATCTCTCTCGATTGCGTCTCTGGCATTTATAAGACCACAAGGTCAGGGTATGAGATTTTGTCGATAGAATGTTCAATTATGAATTCCCAAGTTGAACGTAGGGTACATGGTGTTGCACTCCTCGACAAATGTTCTGAATGTTATAAGCCTATGTTCTGTTCCTGAGTAAATCCTGAAAATGTCGGCTTTTAAACGTTTCCATACGAATATTTGACCGGATTGGGATTAAATATAACTTTCTCCGTTTCATGGTATGTGATATCAGCTATTTCTGGTGAGCCCATGCTGCATCCATAGATATGTTTGTAATTTTCTCAGTTGAATTAAAATATGTTGCGTTTCAGAATAATCGGCAGTAAGGCTTTCATGTAAGTTGTTAGTGGGTTTTTGTATCGTATCAGTTGGCTGGTACTGTTTCAGAGTCCAACGCTATGATCGCTGCATTTATGGCTTCATTTTTGGCATGTTTTTCTACATCGATACATCGTCTAATGTTACCATAATAGAGTTTGCTTGTATTTTATTGATTCTAACTAGTTAACGAAGTTTTTGTGTCCCTGACATATGTAAGTCGTCTTTGCGTGATTGGTTTTATGACAACGTCTAGAAATTCCGAGATTTGGTTTATTGGGCTCGAGCAGCCATTTCTATCGAGACTTTGGATGATTGTTCCTTCTGCTTGGGTTCTGTGTATGTTTGGCAGGAGATACCATCGTAGTGTTCATATTATTTTACTTATGGGGATGGGGAGACTGTAAATCACCTCGTCAAGGATCTTTGTGTCGCAGATAAATGATTTCACATACAATATCCAACGTAAAGTTAATGTTGCCAAGTGCTGCCTAACTTTCTTTAATGTCATTTGTCGTATTCACAATTGCTATGCCTCTTCCTTTATTGATGGGTTTTATTGCGATTTGTTTGTTTTCAGTCAGATTGTTCAGAGCAGTCTTTTCTATTATGTTCTTTCTGATGTGGGTTGCGAATAGAATTTCCTCTATCGATCTAAGTTGCTTCGAGACAGTTTTACAATTTTGGGTTTTCCGCTGTTAGTAGTGTCGACATTGGACTTATCTTAGAACAGATGTCTGATTGATTGATTGATCGTTTGTTTCTCATGATATTGCACAATCTTATGATGCGAATAAATTTGTTGATATCCGATAGGACAATTTTTCTGTTTAGGCACTTTGGAATGGAAATAGATTTCAGGCCTTTGCTTAACGCTTTGATTTCAACATTTGGTAAGGTTTGATTTGCAAGATTTTTGATGAATCTGAGAATCTTTCTGAGTTCTTGTTTTCGTTTAATCTTCGAATTTCTGTTTATGTTCTTCCTGGCGTTTTTTATGTTTTTGGTTTCCAAACAGTAAAACGATGCCAAACACGAAAGGCAAAGACGCTTTTCATAAAATTCACGAAAGCTGCAAAAAAAGCAAGGTAAGCTACCTTCAAAAGGCAAAAAAGTATTCTCTGTGTTCATATAACTCTGACGAAACGGTCTTTTTAGGCCAGCACATCCTCCGAAAAGAGAAATACTGTAGTACAAAATTATGTGCCTGTCAACACCGAGATATAAATAACAGAAAATTCAACAAACAAAAAAGGCTTCAATAATTTCATAATAGTTTTGTAACTTGTGTTGAGGTTATTGGCTGAGTTTTGGTACATTTGTCATTTATTTTGAGTTCATGGATCATCAAGACAAATTGTACATTACCTTTGAACTATCGTTTTGTCACACAAATGGGTCATTGTACTAAGAATAGTGAACGTCATAATAGGCCATTTTGTAATTTTCAGTTGCCATTTTGGTTTTATGACATCATCACAATAATTAATTTTCATCAATTATAGGTGTTGTCCGTAATTTGAGATGTTAATTTCAGCTCAGGCACTAAAATGCTGGACACAGACTTAATTAAGAGTATTTGAACATTATCACACGATATTATGGGGGATATTTTGAATTTAGTTGGCCATTTTGGCTTTATGACGTCATCACAATAATTGATTTGCATCAATGTTATGTTGTGTTTGTAATTTGGGATGTTTCTGTCAGTTTATTCAAAAAAATATTGAAAACTGCCTGAATTAGCCGTATTTTATCATTTTTAAGCAATATAACGGCGGCCATTTTGAATTTATGACGTCATCGAGCCTTTCCGCTGGCCCAAATTCTTGGAGCAATAGCTAATTTTGATCTACACATATATGCAAACCTCTGTACCAAATTTGGCACTTTTGTCATCCGTGTAACGATAGTTTTGTTAAGCCACCTGACTATTTTCAAAATGTTAATTATATACTGGCTCTTTGCATATATCAGCACCAAATGACGCATACCACATGACCGTGTATTGACGAATCCCAACAGAGATTTTGGATGGAGTGTGCATTACCAAAAGAAATTTGCCAATCACAGACAATCTTACAAGAGAGCTGTACATGTACAGGCTGCAAGAACAGAAACACCTACAGCTGTGGTTTTGACAATTTTTGGCCCCAGCCCACAGTACTGTAGATTTCCCATAATTCATTGCGATTTGTATCCTCGGAGATACCTGAGTGAAGTCTACCATGTCTCCCATGTGTAGACAAATTCACAGACTATTTATCAAAATTTTGAAAACGTACTTTTATGCACACCATTCTTCTCAATTCTCATTTTAAATAATTTGGAAAATTATGCATAATTGAGAGAGGAGATAGCATTTTTGTGAAATTTGCCAGAGATTGTGTCGTCAGCCATACAGAATAATGTGATGGAAAGTAGGGAGACTAGTTGCACCTGTTTTATGAAACAAAAGGATATTGATTTTTTGCAATGGAAGTGACAAAAGAAATTTGCATGCTAAGTTTTCTCAGAGAATGACCCCTTCAGTTCGTCATAACTTGCTGCCCAAAAAGCAAGGCATTTGTAGTACCTACAGAATGTGACTTTTATGGTTGTTTAGTGGTTATTTTGAAACTTTCACTGAAATATCTAAACGTACTTTTACTAGATATTATTTATCAATTATTCTGATGCTGCACACTAGTGCTTACATGCAGAACTGAAAAAGTATTTAGAAAAGTAACCTCATGTGTACAAATCAAAGAGAATTGTGGGTAATTTATTGTACTGTGCAGCCTGTGTTTGCACTGACATACCAGTCCTCACTTTGCATACTCACTGAGTGGCATCTCTTGACATGATGTACACTTATTCATGATATACAAGTTTAGGTTTCACAGTGGAGTCAGCTGTGCAGTGACAGTTTATGAAAGCACGCTCTGTAGCCACTATTGTTCTCACTGAGGCAGATTTGTAATCTCTTTTCAATGAAGTGGGAGAAGGCTTTAGATTGTCTGTTGGGAGCATGGGAAGACTTAAGCTTTTGCCCTGATTTTCCACACGGGACCTTTTAAACCATTCCCTTTCAAAACCAATAATGAAAAATCAGGGGTCACTGTGCGATCTTTGATACCAGAGAAGCAAATTACCCAATATTTAGGTGCACTTGAAATTCAAAATGGCCGCCATCCTTGTGCTCACCTCTATGGGGAAAAATAAAATTTTCTATTTTCATAAAAGCAAGCTGGTGAAACTTTATTTTCTCCCCCATGAGCTTTAAAATAAGCCCCCACAAGTGGTTGAGCTAAAAGGAATTTTAAAAGTTTGGGAGTCTGAATTTCTGTCCCTGAGGCGCAGTCTACCTTCAACAACAAATCAAAATATATAGAAATTTGGAAAAGTGTCTAGACAAGGTCATGTCTTGAATTCCTGTAATAGCTTGAAACTCTTGTTTTTTAAAATCTCCACTCAGACATGGAACAACCCTTCAGGCATGCCAAATGCCATCAGCATGAGTACAGTGGCAACATGGATTGAAGTTTGCAAGGAATACGACAGAGGCACACTGTCTGCCAAACTACTGGATGATTTGATTCATGGACTCATTGTGTGTGAAGCTCAAGAGACAGTTTCCCCAGTGAGAGTCTGACAAATAGGTAAATGCATGTCTGCTGTTCTAGTAAATCCCAAGATTACACACTAATACACTCATGGCCTGCTCACTTTATGCCGAGACCAATTCACAAACTGCTATGTCGTCCTGAAAAGCACTTTGCCCAAAAAACCTTCCCCACAAAAAAGTGTGAAAGTATTTTTAATTCCAAATGCCAGGTTTTTTCATCCCTACTTTTGACACGATGACTTTGTCCTGAAGCCACTTCTTCCAAAACTTGACTTGTTTTAAAAATCAGCTCATTCCACATACACGTTTTGCATGTGTGTATGTACTCTCAAGCCAGTACCTGCTGATATCTATCCTTCAATCCACACATTAATGTGAGAACTGCTGTGTATCCCCAATATGTCAGTGCACAATGGCACAAGAATTTATCAACAGCGAATATGGAACTAAACGTGGAAAAGGTAAAAAATCTCAGAAATTACAGTGGTTAGGTCCATGTTAGACTGAAAGATCCGTTGCTCGAGGACGCTCTATATGTGAGGAGAGGGGGTGTAAAGAGTGCCTTTGACGACGGATCTTTTAGTCTGGGTCCATGTCAACTTGGTGTGTTTTCTTATCTTTCAGATTATAGTGATGTTTGCAGTGTATGTATGTTACTGAAGCTCTTTTCTGTTGTCATCCTTCTGTCTGTTTTTCAACAGCCATTACAAAGACATGCAACATTGCTTTTCCTTCAAAACTAGGTGCAAAGACAGTGCATACACACATGTACATCAGTTAGTTACATGATATGATACAATAACAGACACGAATACCCAGTTACCATTTCAGCATGCCTTAATCAACAAGTTAAATTATGATCCACCTATCTATTAACTTCTAGATTGAAGCAATGGTACTTCCCAGGTGTGTTGCTTTGTTTGATGTTATTGTTTTATGTGCCCCTAGCACAGGACAGATAGTTGGACTCAAACTGTTAAAATTCCTTTCTAATCTTCCTCTTGTGTTGACTCATTTTGAAGCTCTCTGAATAATTAAAGTTTTCACGATCGTGTTTTTGTGAAAATTGAAAATTAAATTTTTCTCAATAGATTTAAACACATGGAAGGTTGTCATTTTGAACTTCAAATATTGGTGAATTTGTCATGGATTAATTTGCTACTATTGTATCAAAATTTACTAATGGCTCCTACTTTTATTGTTGATTTTGAAAGTGAATGGTTGCATGTTTTGAGCGAAAGTTTGAGTCTTTCAATTTTTAGGCGCATACTACCTTGACGTGATCCATTTCTTGGATTCAATTTGATGTAATATTTCACTTGTATCCTAGGATGCACAGACTTTTCACGAATGAAAGTCACCACAGCGTTTCTTTGATTTGTATATTTTAGAGATGTATTGCTTTCGTCGATATTGATTATTATTATTTTCCAAATCACAGGGTCCGAGGTTCTACAGGAGGGCAAATAACGCGTGGGAACATAGCTAATGTCAAAAGTAAAATTGAAGTTTGTAGCATTACTAAAGATGTCATAATACAAGCCCTGACAGTAAGAGTGGTAAATCGAACAGGTAGAGTGTTTGACTGGTGCAGGATTTTTTATATATTTTTTTTCAAGAGGAGAAATATACATTATATGTATATTTTTCTCCACTTATAATGTATTTTTTTTCAAGAGGAGAAATATACATTATATGTGGAGAAAAATGTGGTGCAAAGGCCCTACGGGGGAGCATATGATAATTTTTGCAACAAAAAACGATTTCTATGCCCCTAGGCAGCGAGGAAATGGGAATATGTATGAAAGCTTAAATATTTCAAACTCACTAAGGAAAGTACACAAGTTTCACAATTTTATGTCCTTAGGTGCAATTTGTGAAAGGTAAATCATTGTTCATAGTCAAAAACAAGAAAATTTTATACATGTGAAGAATACGAGATTAAGAACATCCTCTCATAAGCTAATTTTTAAAAACACAACCATTGCTTGCTGTACTTAGGTGCAATCTGAGAAAGGCATCTACTGAAAAAATAAGTTATATTTTGCATACATAACACGGTACTTTAGTGAATTTGATTTTGGCCAAGTAAGATTTTGGCTGAAGTGTCAGGGCTATGTTTCTTGTCACAGGATATAGCGAATGGTATTTGCATATCTGTAAATTTCCCTAGCAGTCTTCTGTCATTTAGTGCCCTATCATCGAATAGGCTCAGTATGGTGTTGAAACAGTCAAGAAATATTACTTGCGACAAATCTGTCCAGTTTGTATCGAAACAACAAGAGCACTGTTGCGCCTTGTACACTCACTGAGAATCAAACGTCTAGTACAAATAAATCAACTATTCACTGAAGCCTAAATGAGATTTGGTAATATTCATTCTGTCAGTTAGGTCATATGATTGTATGGTGACTTTGCACATTTGCATTGGGATGATAAATTTATGTGCCTGTCCCAGTCTTCCTCCTGTTTCATCTCTCTTTATTTTATCACTACCTAGAGGAAATGCTTATTGCGTTGAGTATTTTATCCACGAATATTGGCTCATTACATGGGATGACCTTTGGTAAGGATAAAATACATATTAAGCCAAATCTGCTACAGCCTTATTAACAGACCCTTTCCTACAGTGGTAACTAGAATTTGCGATAGCTTAATAAGTCTACAATTGTAGGAAGGGTAGGCGTGATTTAACTTAGATCGTAAATGTGAAAGCTGATATAAAGGCGTGATTTAAGTTAAATTGTCAATGAGAAAGCTGATATAAAGGACTCAACGAGAAGTGACCTGATCGTGTCTGCCAACATCTCCTTGGATATTGTACCCAGGTTTTTATTGCTTGTTTCTATTTATGACAACAACGGTGCAACTGTTCTTGTTATATTGGTCGCTACGCTTAAATGTTCTAGATCAAACAACTGTACAGGAATAGAACTATTTGCTTAAATTTAAGCTGGTCGCGGATTTGTCATTTGTGGGTACTGTCTGAAAGACACGGGACCTCCTGTTTTGTTATCAAAAGTAAATACTCCTAAAAAGTACTGCTTCAAGTTACACGTCATCATCTCTCCCGTCTGTACATTTGAGGGCCAATACCATGACATATTACACTTGTATCGAAATAGCTTACAAATTTACAGTGTTTTGTTGGATTTAACATCGTATAGGGTAAACAAATGACGCTATAAAAGGCAGAATTTGCAAATTCTACATATGACCGACTAACTGAGTTCCTACCATCAACTTTGTACATTTCTCCCGAGGGAAAATTTAAGCTTTTTCTTGCATTGAAGCATCTGAAAAATGATGTATTACTGACAAAAATTTTTGATCTTCAGGACACTTTTGCGAATCCCTGTTTTAGTTGAAAGTTCAGGTGACGTTGTTCACAGTCAAGTTGGACTGAAAAGTTTTCGATGATGTAAGAAAAATCAGTATGGAGAGATTTTCTGAACAAAACCACTTCATTTATTAAGACTGTGGGTAGAGGCTCTTTATTTTAACCCTTTGAGTGCCGAAGTCAAGTTTTATCACCTTTATAAAATACACCCAGTCATTTTTTCAGATTTTTGACATAATTTTGATAAACAAACGTTAGCCAATGAAATATAATATCCATGGTCCAAAATTATCAAAATACAGAAAATTAACAAAATTGGTAAGATAATGCACTGAAATTTTGGCGGGAAAAATTACAGCACTAAAAGGGTTATTAACTGACATTTTTTTCAACACCACTGTCATCAATTTGATTTTTATCGAAAGCACAGTTATCAGCCAATTGCCACCTACCTATACTCACACTGTATACTCAACAACTGCCACTGGTCCATGTGCTGTGAAATTTGGTCAGTCGATTTTCTGGAAAAACAGTTTAGCTCGTATTTGTCATTATTTGGTCAGAAAGTCTTCATAGCTTTAGATTGTGGTATTTTGTTTCTGAGGGATGGCCCCGCACAGTTTTGTTAAAATAATGAACTTTGCATCATTTGCATATTTGTGACTGCTGGTAAGTTTGCCATTACTGGTAGGAAATACATTCTCTGGCACAGATCCCTGATTACTATAAAATTTGTTTTGTAGTTTCAAGATGTTCATTCTCACTTGTAAGTATATGACAATCAGACAATATTTTTTGAATTTGCCACTCACTTCAGATAGTACAGGAGAAAGCAATTTCAAATCATACATGTAGATGCTATAATTGTGAAGACTTTAAAGGGGCAGTCATCAATCCCTGGTTTTTGGATTACATGTAGTTCTTGTTGATACTGAGTACTTTCATGGTGTTAGCCCTTTGTTAGGGGCCCAAGCTGGCCAGCTGGGCCCCTTTTATTATTGCTCGAGTTTCTACCGTTCTGTTTCTTCTTCCTCCTCCTCTTCTCCTCCAGAACCAACACACTGTCTCAACTGAAATTTTACCCGCATCATTCTTAGTGTTAGCACTTTCGAGATTGTGAAAGGCTTTGGGACCGGTCAGGTGGTTTGGCAGCCATATTAGATTTTGCAAAAATCCCATTTAAATCTTTTACAAAGTCCTCCAGAACCAACAAGCTAATTGAACTGAAATGTTACCTGCATCATCCTTTGTGTGAAAACGTTCAAGTTTGTGAAAAGCATTAGGATCAGTCACATGGTTCAGCTGCCATATTGGATTTCGCCAAAAATCCCAATTTAATTTTTAAAAATGTTCTTCTCCAGAAACAACACGCTGACTAAACTGATATTTCAACTTTATCATCCTTAGTGTGAGTACTTTCAAGTTTGCGAAAGGTATTTGGATCGTTTAAGTGGTTTGAAAGCCATAATGGATTTTGCGAAAATCCCAATTTAATCTTAATAATTCCTCTCCAGAACAAAAACACGGATTGAAGTGAAATTTTCCCATATCATTCTTAGTGTGTGCACTTTCCAGTTTGTGAAAGTTATTTGGACCAGTCAGGTGGTTTTGGTGGCAAATTGGATTTTACAAAAAAACTATAATTACAAGCGAAATCTACAGAAACCATGAGATGATGTTCAAAATTCTTTTTTACAAGAACCAAAAGACCATTAAAGCTTAAATTTTGCATATAGTAGCATAGACAGTAGAGAGGGGGACTCTACTGTCAATGACACTATCATCGCTGCAGATACTTGAAATAATGGCGACGGCTAGGGCCCTACCAACGCTGCTTGCATCTTCAATTTTCCGTCGTAATTTTTATCAAGTTAGTCAATTTGCTTTTGGATGAAACTGATAAATGACCAGCCTCTTTTAATGTTCATCAAGAATTCTTTGCCAATATTTATGTGACTGACATGTTATAGAGACTGTCTTCTGTACTGTCTTCTGAGAGAACGAGGCATGTAACTTTCAAGAAGACACCATTCAGCGTCTTCCGCAGATGGTCATCAGTGCTCTTGCTGCTGCTGAGAAGAGTCCATTTGGCGACAAGAAGTCATACAGGACAATTTTATCAAGTATTGGTCTACTCCTTGTGCTCTTTTCCCGGATACCAAAAGAGTTGGACTAGAGTCTTTCTTGTAAGGTGTCACATTTCGTGTTATACACTTCAGAATATATCAGAGTGCCCCGTTCTAGTCCCCTTCGACAGTCCTACGTCGTTCATAAAAAGATTCTATTAAAAGATGTCTACAGTGACTCAAATGTATCGTTACTTAATCGCGCCATGAAGGCAGTGTTTTTACTTTTCAAAAGAAGGATCAGTAAACTTAATATTTTCGATATACATTCTGAATCAAGGGGACAAAATCTTTTGATAGATTTGTTTGATTTACCTTGAAAATTATATTTATTTCATTTTTCAAACTGAAAATATTTACAGTTGTGAGTTTTCATATCTTCATTTTTCCGTAGATTTTTAGTTTTGTCTAAAGAAATGACTTCATGAAAAGGTGGTTTAACTGACAAACTGCAATGAATAAAAGTGGATTCACACCCAGTAACTTCATAGTGTTAGTTTCTGTTGATAGTCCATTTCACATCAGTTCCGTTTATTTTGACGTTTGAATGCAGACATCTGATTGCTGCAATAATGTAACAACATCCCATGCTGTAAGCAACCAATCTTTGAACCATCTACATTTGTGTAATTCTTGGGTCCAGCTGATCATCAGTGTTACGGGGTATGGCGCGTAATCAAGGCCAATATTCTAACTCCCATTTTCAACTATACAAAGCGACATTCAACATTCTAACTCCCCATTTTCAACTATACAAAGCGACATTCAACATTCTAACTCCCCATTTTCAACTATACAACTCGACATTCAACATTCAAACTCCCCATTTTCAACTATACAACTCGACATTCAACATTCAAACTCCCCATTTTCAACTATACAACTCGACATTCAACATTCAAACTCCCCATTTTCAACTATACAACTCGACATTCAACATTCAAACTCCCCATTTTCAACTATACAATGCCGCATTTTCAACTTTCGAACTCCACATTTTCAACTATACAATGCCGCATTTTCAACTTTCGAACTCCCCATTTTCAACTATACAATGCCGCATTTTCAACTATCGAAGCCATAGGTCCCCCTAGACCACAAGCCAGCGAACACAAGCCAAAATTAGCATACATATAGTCAAATACGTCTTCAAAAAATCGTCGGTGTCATTTTACATGAAACTACTTATCACTTTGTTAGGGAGTCCCAAACACACGGTGACCTCGCAGTTACTTTTGAACATGGACGACACTGAGTTTGTTCGTGACCACGTCAGTGGTAGTTTGTCTAGGCTGCTACTTGACCTTGACCAGCCCGACAGACGGGGAGATGTGTCACGTAGGTGTGAGAGTCTTGTTAGACTTTTGTCACAGTTAGGCCGAGTGGCATTTGAATGTGTAGTGAGCATATTGTCCAGCTGGTGCAAGCCGCTCAACGTGAAATACATGATGTTGAACATAGTGGTCACGGTGTAATAAAGGGAAAGTGGCTTCACTCATCAGCCATCTCGTCTTGTATGTGGTTTGGTGTGTTTAGTGTTAGCTCTGCATTGCACTGGGCTGTGTGTTACCGGCGTTATACGGCCTCCCACTACATGTGGTTGGAAGCCGTATAACGCCGGTAACACACAGCCCTGCCTAGCCCTGCGTACGATGCTGTGTGTTCCGCTACAGCTAATCGCCACGCTCACCAGGCGATTAGCTGTAGCGGAACACACAGCATCGTACGCAGGGCTAAGCCCTGCCATGCAGGGCTAGTTTAGTGTTTGAGTTGTGTTTTGGCTGTAATAGCGCTGTTCACGGTTACAGGTCTGTTACTAAATATAGCTGTACGCGCGCGACATCGGACACGCAGCTTGAAATGCGGACAAATTTTATCAATGTTGCATGCGTGGCTGTTTTTGCAGCTTGTACTCTGAGTCGTGAATATGTTTTTTAGTATTAACTGTTACACTAGCAGTCGCCCACTGAGATGTATTTACGTCGTTTTTGCATGCGTAATTTTCAAAAGCGTAATCTAAAAATGCGGACAAATATTTATTTTTGCATATTAATGAGAGAACAGTGACGTAAACTGTGAACGGCCCTATAGTGTGGAAATTAATAAGCGAGTTGTTAATTTTAAAATAAGCCATGGCGAGCCACGCATGCATGCTCTTGATTAGACGACATGATAGTGACCGAATTAGGCCTACGTGATGGCGGAGGTCGGCGGTAAATCTTGATAGCATCACAAGTGTTTCCGGTCCATATTTTTGGACCCTCTAGAACATCACATAGGAATAACTCTAAAACTCCGAAACGTCATGTGACGTATCTATGACGCGTTCTGACGTAGTATAGCCCAGAAGGAAAAACGTGGGTAACTACAATGAAGCAAGTTAGGGATGCCTAGGGAGAATGCGAATCCTAAATGTTGAGTTCGAGAGTTGAAAATGTGGAGTTCGAAGTTGAAAATGGGGAATAGCAATCCCAAATGTTGAGTTCGATAGTTGAATGTTGAGTTGTAAGCTTATAGTTGAAAATGGGGAGTTTGAATGTTGAATGTCGAGTTGTATAGTTGAAAATGGGGAGTTTGAATGTTGAATGTCGAGTTGTATAGTTGAAAATGGGGAGTTTGAATGTTGAATGTCGAGTTGTATAGTTGAAAATGGGGAGTTTGAATGTTGAATGTCGAGTTGTATAGTTGAAAATGGGGAGTTTGAATGTTGAATGTCGAGTTGTATAGTTGAAAATGGGGAGTTTGAATGTTGAATGTCGAGTTGTATAGTTGAAAATGGGGAGTTTGAATGTTGAATGTCGAGTTGTATAGTTGAAAATGGGAGTTAGAATATTGGCCTTGATTACGCGCCATATACGGGGTTTAATCTGCTCCCTTGCAAGTGTGTGTGTGTGTGTGTGTGTGTGTGTGTGTGTGTGAGTGTGTGTGTGTGTGTGCATACATTAAACTTCTACCACAGGATCCAGCTAGCAGCGCATTGATATATAAATGATTAAGCAATAATGTACCCCCTCCTGGCCCATAATGGACAAATATAAACTTTGCAAGACATAATATAGAAGTCAAACTATGATTTTATAGTTGAGGTGATGCCAAAGAATTTCTAGATGTAGAAAACATTTAGGTCCACAATGGTTGATAATCATGTACATTATCAGTATTAATCTGGTATGACGTCACAAATTTCACTGGTATTGATAAGGCAAATGTAATGATCTATGATATCTTTATATTTTTAGCTGCGCCGTCAGTGACACAGAGCTTATCAAATAGGCTGATTTTCCGTTGCCTTCGTCTGTCAACAATTGCATTCTTCTCTACAACCGCAAGTCCAATTACTTTGAAATTTGATGTGCAGTTCACTTTGGGTGACCTCACTTAAATTTGTTCAAATTGCAGTTAAATTTTCAAATTTGTATTTTTGGGGCATTTTTTGCTTTGTTTTCAAAAAAATTTCTCTGTAACAGCATGTTCGATTGCTTTGAAATTTGATATGCAATTTACCGTGGGTGACCTCTGGTAGATTTCTTTCAAATTGTGGTGAAATTTGCATATTTGTATTTTCTGGCAATTTTTGTCATTTTGGTCAAAAATCTTTAAAATGTTTGTATTTTATGGCAATTTTCGTCATTTTGGTCAAAAATCTTTAAAAATATTCACAACTTCATGTCAGATTGCTTTGATATTTGGTATATAGGTCCCTAAGGGTGACCTTTTTTCATATTTGTGCAGAAATATGTAAAATTGTATTTTTAAGGCAATTTTTGTCGTTTTTGGTCAAAAATTTCTTTCATCGAAACCGCTTTGTCTGACAGTTTTGATTTTTGTTACGCAGCTTTATAGGGGTAAGCAAAATGTGATATGTTCAAATTACGGTTAAAGTACAATTTGGAATTTTGGGCAATTTTTGCCATTTTTAGTCAAAAATGTGTTTCTCAAAAAGTACTAGCCTGATAGCTTTGATATTTGGTACACAGGTTCCTACAGATGAACTGAATTGGATAGATTGAAAATATGATGAAATCTACAATTCTGTATTTTTGGGGCAATTATGCAATTATTGGTCAATAAAATTTTCTCTAAAAGGGCTTGCCTGATAGCATTGATATTTGGTACACAGGTTTGTAGGGGTTAGCTTATTAGTGATAAATTGAAATAATGATGAAATCTGCAATTTTGTATTTTGGGGGCAATCTTTGCCATTTTTGGCTATAAAATTTGCTTCTCAAAAACTGCTCATCTGATAGCTTTGATATTTGGTATTCAGGTTTTAAGTGGTTGTTTTATGATATATTGAAATTATGATGAAATCTGCAATTTTTTGGGGGGTCAATTTTTGGTCAAAATCTTTGATTCTCAAAAGACTGCTGTGATAGCTATGGTTGACATGTTCTTAGGGATGCTCTTAATGCGATATGTTCCAATTATGGTGAAATCTTCAAGTGTTGTATTTTTGCAGCTATATAGGCCACTGCAATGAGCTATAAAAGATTGCCACCTTCTTCATCAACATGGGTGGCAAATAGTTATTCTTAACATAACACAGCGGGTCTATATCGGCCGTTAGTTTGCTTGTACCGGTATATATATATGTAAAACGGTAATGTTCAAGCCTTAACTGTGGCAGTTCATATGTATAGCCACAGTCCTCTAGAGGGACTGTGGTATAGCTATCTTTCAACTCTGTATAGTATTTCAAAGAAAACAGCCCTAATCTGTTATTTGCCCGGCCCAATCCCATTTATTATTTATTGCTATTATTGCTGACACAGTTCTAACAGGTGGTATAAATGAAATTAATATATATACTAGTTATTTAATCACTAATAAATAGATTTATTACTCGCTCGACCCAGTGCTTTTACATACAGCCTACATGAGCTGCCCAGTTAGATGACAGCCTATGCATAAAATTTTCTTCCAGATATATCTTCTTGGACATACCTTACTTCATTACTTCTCGAACTTTCTTGAAATGTCATCTCGTCAAGCTCCTGTAGGTTTTAATTCTCGAGAGTTGAAGTGTATATTCTAAGTCCCCGACACTACCATTTCAAAATCAAAACGTCCACATGAAGGTGCAGACTCCCGAACATGGTTCCAAACATAGAAAGTACCAGCGGTTTTGTACGGCGTTGCTGTGAATACAAACAGAGAATATGTATAGACTCAATAAATCAACGGTGACTACAAAATGAATGAGAAGCACTGTCATGAAATTAGTGTCCCAAACTACACTTTGTCCCAATAACATTGTCCTTTGCCCTATTAATTTTCAGTTAATTTCATTTTCCTGTGTTTTTCTTATTTCACATTTTGTATCTACCTCTCTTTTTCTATGTGACTCGTTCTGTTACTGTATTTGTCTGTAATTGTAGTTTTGAGTTCATTTTTAGAACCTGTGAAAAAGACTTTATCAAGTAGGCTCTCCCAATAAATAAATAAAAAATAAATTAATAAATAAATAAATAAATACAGTGCAAAATACTGTCCGTCAGCGTACTCTGCGCTAATAACGTTGCCCTTCGCCCCTTTTACACTGAAAATATGTCCTTTACACCATCGTGTAGTGAAAATGCTGGCCTTGAGCCCATTTTGTATGGACAACATAGTCCATCGCCATACTCCTAAGAGATTCTGCTGTCCTTCACTCAATTCTGGACTGAAACTACTGTTCTTCTCCTTTCTTTATTCAGAAATATTCTCCTTCGTAGTCCTTCACTCTCCTTCGTTTTAGTCTCACCCGTGCATTCTACCTCTCAAATAATCGGCTTTTAAGAATTCCACTACAATTCTTTACCCATTACTTTCTCATATTCATGCTGAGGGATCGTAGCTCTCTATCAAAGTCTCGCCATGAGTATCAGTCGGTATCGGAATCGTCGGCCTTGAACCCATGACTTGATCCTGATACCTGGAATACGTAGTCTTGTCACAGCCTGTCACTGTCATGTCGATAATTGGATTGGTTGATCCCGATGTGACCTGGGGGTCATGGGTTGTAGCCAGTCAGATCTCACCTGTCATTACCCGGGATTACATAAAAGACAAGTACTATCTTTATATTTGCCAGAGATAGCATGGGGATTGAAGGCAGATGTATGAATTTCCGGTCCTACGAGCAAAAAGTAACAGACTTGATTAGGTTTGCGAGTGTTCACTGCACTGACATGGACTAATTTGAGAAAAAAACGTAAGCTAGTTTCACTCATTTCACTTGTGTGAAAACCGGTAACTCGTGTTCGCCATAACGTTAAGTTAGAATGAACCTCGAAAGTGAAAGACCTTTTTTCCGCTTTGAAATTTTCAACAGTTCCCTTTCAAAATCAATAATAAAAATAGGGGGAGGGGGCTGACCGTGCAAATTTAGGCACTAGAGAAACAACTTACATGTACCTCAACATTTACCGATATTCGAAATTCGAAATGGCCGCCACCCCCTTGTCAACTCCATTGGGGACGATGAAGTTTTGAATTTCAAAACATAAAGACAGTGGAAATCTTTCTCACTCCCAGAACTTTCAAATGAGGCCCTCTCTAAGTGGTAGATCAGACAAGTAATGGAAAAATTTGACGGTCCAACAATCTGTCCCCATACCCATTCTACCCCAACACTGTAAGTTGTCGCGGCGCTCTACATGATCAAATGCAGGGTACCTCAGACCGCTAACATCCTAGGTTTCAGGGTAAAGAGAAATTTCGTTGATATTTCAATAGAAAATGACTCTTTACTGTCCCAGAGAGAGAGAGAGAGAGAGAGAGAGAGAGAGAGAGAGGAGAGAGAGAGAGAGAGAGAGACTGGCTTAAGTATTCCACGTTTTTACGAATCACACTTCCTATAACATTTATATGGTTAAGAATAGTTTTGATGACCAACAAGAAACGCGGAAAATGTTTTCTTTTCTGTTACAGCCTAATTTTAATGAAGGTATAATACTGGTACTGAGATCATGTGTTGCTCCTAGCAATCTAGCCATAGTGAAATTCGTAAAATGCTTTTAGATATTGAGTCTCTCCTGTATAAGCGTTGTAAAGAAATAGACAAATTTAGACATATTTTGGGATTTCATCGTTGCAAAAAACATTTGCAAGTACGAGTGCAAACATAATAAGATTGTAAATTGTGTTATTTTGGTGTCAAAATTGTCAAGACATATCATAACTGTAATGCTCATAGTACTTGTTCTTTAGCAATGTTTGTCAGAAATGAGCCGTACCAGAGAGCTCAAGATCAAAAAAGTGATGTGCTGTTGACAGCTCTTTAAACAATTTCATGTTGTTTTTTCTAAGTTGTGGTAATTTTGAAGGATGAAGGAAAGTGTTCAAAAAACTCGAAGAGAAAATCTATAAAATGCTAATTCAATCTACCTAAAGCTTGCTGAGAAACGATCTTTGGATGGCGAAAATACGTTTTCAAAAAGATCTCCGGGGACAAGAATATCGCTACCCTACTGCTATAACGTGCGATGAATTCCCAAGCCAGCCTTGACTTAACTGCTGTACTATTATTATGTCCATCTATCTGTGTATCAGGAAAATAATTTGTCAACATGGCATAGGCACTAATATTGCGTTGTAGAGTTCATTACGACCCATACCTAAAATTTGTTTAAGTCTACAAAACTTGAGATGCAGGGAATTTCAAAAAAACTGTTTATTCAGCCGCTATTAATCGCCACGGCAGACGGAGTACCATACGCATTTTCACTCGATCCATAGTGTTTCTACGCGTGTCAATTCACATGAGCACTCAGATGTGTGTACAGCGCGGCCCACCATACGACTGACAGGTACATTGTATGTTTTAAAGGCTCTCATTTCACGGTCACTGCGAAAACACCGTCCTGTCTCTGTTTGCCCGGACCATTAAAAACGAAACGGCGCCCTTATTGAATTCATAAAGCAAAAAGCACTAGTCCACAGATTGTTCAGAAAATCCGCAAAACAAAGGCGAAGTGACACGATGTCTACATGCTCACACAAGGAATCATATCAAATATCCAAGTAACAGCGACATGTCATTTGACCATTGTGTATGTGTAACGCAACCACATTCAAAATAAGCATTATTTGATAAAAAGGCGAGTGTATTTATCTAACTCACGAAATATTGACGTCCACGCTCTTAAGTAGCCTAGAGCGAATGCCTCAGGCTGGAAATTGTAGTATTACCCTCGCTGTATTTTAGCTCCTGTTTTTTGTACACGTAATGACGTATTTAATATATATGTTTGTCTGTCTGTCGTATCTGTTTGTTGGCGCGATTTCACAAGAATAGACACAGTAAAAATCAAATGAATTATAAGTTTGGTTCTGGGTGCATGCCATAATAGCTATTTTAATAGAGATTGCCATACAATTAGGCCTTCGTTTTAGAGGTGTCCGACCTTGCGTCGACAGTCTACTCATATCAGCGGTTGTGATTCAAAAGCTACACGTATCGTACAAAGATGATGAACGAATTATGCATATAAACTTCAGATTTTCATGGAACTATTTACAACTCAAGAAGAGATGAGACCGATGTTCTGATCGCAGGGTATTGATACATCAATGAAAAGATATAATTCTTACAATCGATGATGGTGACTGGTGCACGAAGTATGCATAATTAAGATTCCTTTGCATAAAATCATTTTACCGGACAGGGCAATATTTTAAGTAAATTAGCAAACAAATTGATTAAAGTTGGTACAAGTGTTCATTATATGACAATGATATACCGTTGCTCGTAATTGCAGATTCGTAATTTGGAAAACTACCCATTTAAATACGACACCAGTTAACACTATAAGCGACAAACTTTCCTTTTTACACCTTGGCAGGCACTTGCACGGACATGGCAATCGGTTGACGAGCTGCAGACCTCGATCACTTCGTATTTGTGATGATACCCGGCCAACTGTTATGCAAGTTCATATGTGGAAAGGTTAAATTTAGACATCAAGATATTTACTTGTGGAGTTACTCAGTTTGCGTGATAGCTTTTATAACTGCATGCGACAGTGCATCGTATGGGCATATCAAGTTGCATGAAGAGCATCAATTGAAATTCAGTGCAGTGCACCAGTTTATCTCCTTTTTGTTCGGGTGCTGTAAATTACTTAAACAGAGGTCCACGCAAATTTGCAGTGCAATAACATAAAGAGCTTCCGCATAAGGAGTAATTTTTCCTACGAAATATAGCATCACGATAATCAACAAAGTAACGCCAATGCTGACAGTTTCAACGAGGAATTATTGTTACTTCATCGTCCTACACCAGTTAAAACACACACGGACCGCTCTCTGTTAAGTGATACGCGCCTCGAAATATTTCGAAAGACTTTAAAACTTTTACTCAAACGTTTCGTGAGGCAGCTTTAAACATTTCCCTTTAGAAACAGAAATTAAAAACCAGTGTTGGTAAGTGTATAAGAGAAACAAGTCAAATGATATTTATTGACATTTGGAATTCAAAGCTTTAAAATTGGTCCAATGCGTGTTTCATTTGTCTGCAACGCGGAAAATGCCAGATATATTTCCAATATTTGGCATTACCTCAGGTTTAAGAAGAACAGTTCATGCGAGGGAAGGTTACTATCGATGTCTAATTATCAAGTTTAGTGTCAATGTAGAAGACTCAATATCGTGGCGAAATTAAAGGGAAAGGATTTCTTTAATCTTCAACAAGATGTAAAAACCTTATCCGCAAATATGGTTCCACATATGCTGTCAATAGAAAAAGGCGTACAAAAAATACGACTCCTGTCAGCGTCCTACCCAGCGGCTATTTAATACGAAGGTCAAATAACCCAATTCAGTGTTGTTGCGGTCGTAACTCGTGTTGTAATAACCATTATTGTAGTGCATAAAATAAAAGGAAAAACCGACAAAAAGACGCTCCGAAGGAGTAGCACAGGAGGCCATTTCGGTCATGAAACGCGTGAATTTGATTTTCCCTGTAAACTTTCACGACATGCAAGAAAGCGTGGTTTATTATGTTAGTAACGTCAAGTAAATTTAATTTAACGGAATTCACAGCCCTACTAAACGTCAAAAAGTAAGTCATACCATATTTCTCGTAAAATAGTAATGTGTCTTTAAATCGCGTAATACAATATGCAACCATTGCAGTCAACTATTTTAACCTTCAGCTAAATATTTAAAAAATCGTGTCAGAAATTACCAATGTCTGACAAATTTGTCAAAATGATGCTCGATTACTTCATATACATTGCATTCTCCAAATTATTTATGACTAAAATAGGACAATAGAGACAACAGACACTTCTAATTGCTCATTTGCAGCTTGTTGGACTCGTTTTAAAATTCCCTCAATTTTTATTTATTAGGAATTAAAATGTTGAAAATATTGTCTACAGACTTAGCTGATAAGGACTATAGAATTATCACACACAAAAAAAACCGAGAAAAAGTTCATTTATAATTTTCAAAATTCTAGATTCGAACTTATGTGTTGGATCATTTAGTAGCGCTCAATGAGAGATGTCTGTCTGTTTGTCTCTAATCTTTCAACATCGTGGGATACACGTCCAGGACCTCAAAATGTAGCGGCCACAGTAAAATTTCATTCAAAAATTTTGAGATATTATATTCATAATCAGCCAAAACGATACAAAAATTTGAAATAATAAACCGACCACTTGCTATTTTCTGCAAAGCAGTAGGAAATCGTTTTTCCTGTAATCCTTTAACTTGCGCTTTCAAGCCAATGACGACATTTCAAAAAATTACACCGTTTCTAGTTCAGAAGCAAAAGCTAATTTTTGAAACGTTTACGGAGCCTTTGTCATGCCATCAACGAGACTATCATTTCAGTATCGTGGGAAATACCAGTCTTTCCATGTTCCTTTTCATACCTTTGCAATTAAAGCGCTCAACCTCTTCAAAAAAATTCAAAATAATCGAACGGCAACAGGGCATAGGTTATATTCACCCCGATGGAAAGGTACAAACAGAACGTTATTAAATTGAAAATTGAAGGCGTATTTAAGTTTGCTGTGCATTGAGACAATATTTCTCGGGCAAAGGTCAAGTTGCGTTGCCTTGAGAACAGTTTGATTACATTTCTACCTCACAGGTGATATCGTAATTGCGGAAGTTTAAATCTGAATCGAGGAACATCAGGTATGGAAAGGTCACATTACCTTCGGTTGTTATACATCAATAAAATAAGTTGTCCTACTATTTAAGGTAGTATGCGTCTCGAAAGTAAAAGACATTTACTCAAACTTTCCTGAACGGAACTTACAACCATTCTCTTACCAAATCAACGATAAAAATCGGGGTCATTGTGCAAGTTTGGATCTTAGTCACTAGCGAAAAGAAAAAAAAATAACCCAACATTTTGCGATATTTGAAATTCAAAATGGTCGCCATTCCTGTGTTAACTCCATAAGGGAAAACTAAATTTTCGATTTTCGACAAACTAAGCCGGTTAAAGTTTTTCTTTCTCCAAGAGCTTTAAAATGAGCCCCCACAAGTGGTAGATCAGAAAAGAATTGTAGAAATGTAAGAGTCCGACTGTCTCCGACGCGCGTTCTACGTTATGCTTTTACCTTGATGTTTCAGGAGTTTTGTCCCTCAGCAAATCCATACACTGTATGTAATTAATCAATAAATCAACTCTAGTTCACATGAATATTTATTCAGGGCAAGCCCATCGCGATAAAGAGAGCTATAATAATCGTATTTTGGTATAAATGAGTTTTGTTCGCGAAAACTACATTAATTTAAGGCGTGTTATTTTTAAATGAGCATGCCAGGGGCGTGTTGACGGGATTTTTGTGGACTAGTACATGATTTTGGTAAAGTTTTTCACCTTTGTCGACGACCTACGTAAAATCATGGCATTTAGGCATTCAAAATGTCCTAGAAATAGTGCTAGTTAACGATGACGTCAAGCTATCGTCTATAAATAGGAATACTTAACCAGCGTTCGCACAGTAGATGCTTAAAGGGGTTCTCAAGACGACACTTAAGCGTTCTTCGATCAACACACAATCAGTATCGAGACATATACATCAATCGAATACGAGTAATGTCATTGAAAACGCGCAGTTTCACACTTAGACGCTTGACCACTTCAACGCTGCTAAAATCGAATCTGTTCTGGTATCTAGCAATACTTGAGCGTTAAGGTAGTCTTAAAGTAAAAAACTTAAACTTTCGCTCAAATTTTCCACAAGGGATCTTTCAACCATTGACTGTCAAAATCAAGAATCGGGGTCACCGTGCAAATTTTGGTACTAGAGAAACAAAGTACACAATAATTACCGATATTTGAAATTCAAAATGGCCGCCATCCCTGTGTTAATTCTATGGAGAAAGTTTTTCGTACTCAAAGGGTTTAAAATGAACCCCCACAAGTGGTAGATCAGAAAAGGATTGAAAAAGTTTGAGTCCAAATATCTGTCCTCGAGGCGCATTCTACCTTAAGCAATCGTTCGGAGTCGGTTTTTTAACGTAGCCCTAACACCTTTAGTTTTACAAGAACAATGTGTGTTGTGTATATCTCCGATCCGCGAGAGTCCCTTGTCGACAGAAATTACTGATGTAGCTGTCAAGGTTATTTATTACAGTAATCGCGGGACGGAACTACTTGCTGCTTGAGTGTGAACAGGTGCTATGCAGATTGCGTGCCATCATTAACCTTACCTTTTTGGGTCCTGTCATCGAATCCGTCTTCACATATCTATGCAGGTTTCAATACAATTGAGTGTCAAAAGCTGAGTCAGCATGCGCCCTGAGAGGTTGTTACCTATAGACTTGGTACAAGCATAGATACTACTCTACTATAAAAAGTAAAAGTTTGTTAATAAAACTTTTTTAGTGTGATTTCGACTTTTTGAATACGATGAAGTAGAGTTAACGCGACGCGGTGGGGGTTTCAGTTGATTCCAATTGAAACCTATAGCCTACCTATCGCGTTCACCACACACTTGTTCAGATTGCATACGTTTACGCAGCTCGGTAAATAGAGCTTAAGATCGCATTGCGGTCGTCCAGGTCAAAGCATTTCACATAAAAAGTAACATTAATGCGCAATAACTTGCCGAAACAACTTTAATTTACACAATCACCGACTTGAATCAAATCTAAGAGTTGCCAAGCGAAAACAATAATGACGATGTTATTTCAACCTACGCGCGCGACGCCAAACGGCTCTATAGAAGTTGTGAGCCAGGTAATGCGTCTCGCAAAAATTCTCAAAATGTTTCTTCCGGCATAAAATACAATCAATGCAATTTTCTCAGTTATGGAAGGGACGTGAGAAAAATAATCCCTTACCTCAATAGCCTGAGATGCAATGTATCACGCTTGTTGGGGAAATTCTGTTTCACACTAGCTCTGTCCCTTTCAGCTATGCGCCTGCAGAATGAAAGACCTAAACTTTTGATCAAACTTGTCGCAAGGGGAATTTTAAACCATTCCCTTTCAAAACCAAGAATAAAAATCAGGGGTCATAGTGCAAAATTTGGTCTAGAGAAACAAATTATCCAATATTTCCAGATATTTGAAATTCAAAATGGCTGCCGTCCCTGTGTTAACTGTATGGGGAAATGCGTTTTTGATTTTCACAAAACTAAGCCTCTTAAAACTTTATTTACTCCACGAGCATCAACATTAGTTCCAACATTTGGTAGACCAACGAATTATTGTAAATGTTTGAGAGTGTGAATATCTGCCAAGAAGCGCATTCTACCTTAAAGCGTTCAAATACTGGTGTCATGTTGTATAGTCCGTCATACACGCGGCTCACTACTGGAATTTTCAACGATCATTGACAAATCTATGGCACCATGTTTTGCGCTGAGCTAAACCATAGGCGGCCCATACATATTGATAAGCTTATTATTGAGTTTTTCTCAGTTTTCTCTGTCACTGTCAGCCCCTCTCCTTTTCTTCATGCTCTGACTGATCGTAGTAAATAAAATAAATGACTATATAGCCTAACCTATAGCCTCTTGACTCTTTATTATTTTACACTTCATTACAAGGACGTATATCTCTCATACACACATGCTGTAATTAATTAGTCAACACAACTAATTATGCTAATCCGTGAACTTATCAGAGGTTGGTCAACATCGGAAAGATAGTGATGTTAATGAAATAGGAGAAGGTATGAAGATCTTGGGAAACGTGTCCCGAGGACGTCCGTAAACCTAGTGGACGCTTATATATTCATGACATGCGCAAACAAACACTGCTCATTATTCAAAAATAAACGGGAAGTTAGATCGAAAGGAACACTGGAAACGCGCATGCTTTTCGTTGCCAAGCGCCAAATTCTAACATAACTAAGCAGACATGGTCCTGCTCCATGTAACAAATGCCACCCAGAAAGTATCGACCGACCAAGCAGAAAAAGATCGCCGGAGTTGCCGTTTCATGAGTTTTTCAACAAAATTATATAGATGTATGTTTCACGTCGTCGTTTTCTGGGAGTGTATATACCAAGTATAATTTACAAACCGCGTCGTGATTCAAGGCACAATGGTGACACATTAGCAGGAGCACACACTGGAGAATTTTGGCCAGCACTGTGAATTTTTTAAACCAGTCACCTTCATTTCTCTGCACTCGCTATTAACTCCATGTCTACCGGTAACATATCGTTATTTTCTGTCTCAAAGTACGTACCAGCAACAGGCCTTTGACGTCAAAGTCGGTTATTTTCTGGTGTACGGTAGCAACCAAGCTCATGACTAGAATGACTGTACGGCGTCAAAGAGTTAATGTCGCCGGTTACTTTTTTCGCATAGTAAAAGAGAGTTGGTCGCTACATAGAGCTAGTTTCTAGCTCCATGGTCGCTACTAGTCTAAGGAATTCATCGATTTTCAATCGTGCCTTATGCAGTGTTAGTGCACAAAATTCCCGAAAGAAGCGGCGCACGGGCTATAAAACTTCGTTTATACTGTTAGGCTAGCTTTGGGTCCATATTTCCACCCAAATTGCCAACACTCATCGACAACATGGTTATTAGGAGCCTACCACTACAAGAAATCCGCTCGAAAATCACCAAGTTTAATATCGCCGTTTTTCCAGCTTTTTCCGACATGGCTACTCGCAGACCGTTCTTTTTCTGGCGTACTTGTAAGCGATTGACGAGGCTCAGTGTAGCCCGTCTCTAAAGTCACCTGAGCGGTGACCTCGCAACATCGAAACACAAACTGACATCACCGATGATGTCGGCCACTACGTTAAGAAGCCTGTGAGAATTTTTACCAGCACTGTGAATTTTTTAAACCAGTCACCGTCATTTCTATTCACTCGCTATTATCTCCATGTCTGCCGGTAACATATCGTTATGGAGAAGTTTAGTTACACGTAATTACGTTCCATCATCAGCTGATCAGTGATAACCATACGTCGCGTACGTGTAGAACATACGTTCGGAACGGCAAACAATACCTCTACACATACAAAATGTAGTCATAATTACGTGTATTATTTTTTAGATATTCTTGATGATTTCCGCGAATTTAGACAAGAAACCTTGTAAACTATCATGGAAAACATCGTTGATATCATAATATTTCGTAGAGTTTGCACCAGCGCAAGAAGTACTTGCTAAGTTATATGATTTCCTTACATGAACGAAATGTTTCTTAAAACTTAAACGAATTTCCAATGTTTGTGAGAAAAAATACAGCAAAATTATCGAGAACGCACAGCAGACATTAGGCACAACCACCGTCCCTCCACCCACGGACGGTGGGCAGACAAAACCTTAGCAACACCACCCGATTGAGAGAACCACGCTTAACCACACGAACTTTGACCCTAGTCAAAATCAGGCTTGTCCCTGGGAAATATGTTTACAAGTTTGCCCACATATAAACAACGTAAAGGTCAAAGGTTTCAACTTCCGACTTCCTGCTTTACGGACGTCCTCATGCCATGAACTGCAGGCAAGGCACTGGCAGGGTTTGCACTGTTCGCGACCATTTAAACGTTTGAAATAAGAGTAGCTGGCTCCCCTCGGCCATCGAAATACATTGGCTGCAGTAGATTTTGGATAAATGGTCATGACTGGCCGCAATTTAGTAATTTCTGGACACATTTCAGGAGAGCTTCTTACCTTCCCGTTTTAGTAACCATTCCTATCTTTCGCGATGTTGACCAACCCGTAAAATCCCTGATAAGTCCACGGATTAGCATAATTAGTTGTGTTGACTAATTAATTACAGCATGTGTGTATGAGAGATATACGTCCTTGTAATGGAGTGTAAAATAAATAAAGAGTTACAGAGGCTAGGTTATGTTATATAAACCATTTTTTTATTTATTCCGATCATTCAGAGCATGAAGAAAGAAGAGAAAATGATAGAGAAACACTAAAAAACTCAGTAGTACTTATTGGGTCGCCTGTGGCTAAACTGAGAAACCGAAAGAGTCGGCAAATATTGTCAGTCATACCTATCCTACACCTTGATGAGAAGTACTACACGGACAATCGAAGTATACACACACTATGCTGACGTAATGTGATCTGGCTTTGCTCGCACGCGGTGACTACAGGTCAAGTGCAAAACATGTGAAGATGGAACTTGTCGCATTAGATACAGGATGATTTCTTAAAGTGGCTTACACAGTGATTGTTCATGCGCACGTCTGTTTCTCACAAGACTGAGTGTAATGATAATGCTATTATTGGAATAAAGTCGATCTTTTTCACTTCTGGAGTCTGCATTGGAAGGTCATGTTGTTGTTGTTCTTGTTGTTGTCTTTATACTCTCATGTGACGCTCATTTTGTTTATCACAGTGTTCTTCCTTTGAGTCGATCCCCTGACCATGAGCCACATTGTGACCCACTGGAAGCCAATCTGTCGCCTGCTTGTCATGACTTCTATAGACAAGTGAGAGATATTTTGTCCAAATGCGTCAAATTCGCGACTGCCTATAACCCCTGAATACGCCACTATCTCCTTCATTTTCTGTGCGTTTTGCACACCGTCAAATAGAGCCTGACGGCAGGTTCAATATTACGCGACTAGCTTCTGAGGAGAGGAATGTCGCGGGAAAAGATAATGGATTTTTTGAATTTGTATTCCATAAGAACCTTTGACTCTGCCCTCTCCCCCTCCCCCCCCGATGATCAATGTGAGGTGCAGACTTAGGGCAATGCAGTCTGGTTAGAACAGAAGAATTGGATATGAATTTCGTGATGCGTGGCGGATTATTTTTCCCTGTTGTATTCCGAGCCGACTGTAGTTAACTCTTCGCAAGCTTCAGAAACATGTAGTTTGATGTCTGATGTGAGCAACAAACTAAGCTGATGAAGGTGAGCGTAAGATTGAAGAGTCTGGTTGACAGATTATGTTACCTGATTTGCAAGTGAACTTCGGTTAAAAGTATACTGTCACCTGTTCCAATTTCGCCACAGTTGCCATGGAAAGAGAAAGTCTAACCAATCACAGATTTTAAGCGGGTGGCCGCTTTTTAAAAACAGCGCCCTCACATGGTCATTTTGAATACCAAGGAACGCCCCTTTGACCATATATGGGCATATTTAGATTACAGGTGACTGTATACCTTTAAAGGTAAAATGAGCTCAATTTTTTTCAATACCTTTGTGGTCTTGTAGGGTTCATTTTAAAGCTCTTTGAGTGAGAAAAGTTCATACTGCCTGAGCTCATTGAAATCGAAAATTTCATTTTTCTCAATAGAGTTAGCACCTGGATGGCGGCCATTTTGAATGTCATATATAAGTAAAAGTAGGGTAATTTGTTTCTCTCGTACAGAAATTGCACGATGAACCTACTTTTTATTCTTTATTTTGAAAGAAAATAATTTGACATTTCCTTAAGGACAGTTACAAGAAAAGTTTAGGTCTGTCACCTTTGAGGCGCATACTACCTTAATGCTACCGACCGACCGAACACGATACGTACATGTAGCTAGGCCGGTACGTTTTCAAAAGCCGACTATATACAGCTGCAATGAAAGACTGAAAATGACTTGATGCTGTTGTAGCCAAATGGGTCAGCTGCCTCGTTCAGGGCAACTATCGAACCGAGTCATAATCGACAAGGAAAGAAACCCGCTGTAAAGTTGTAGCGATCATTCCAGGCATGCGTCGCAAAATTAAGTTGATTGAACTTTTGTCCGTCTGTATTTACAGTTGCGTCAGGAAAAAACGAAGGGTAAAACAGGACTGCTGTTATTCAACCAGAATAATAGAATCTCACACCCCCAAGGACCTGGGGTCAGATTTCTTACACGAGTTGGGGATATTTTGTCTCACAAGAGACAAAATATCCCCAACGAGTGTGAGAAATCTGATCCCAGGTCCTTGGTGTGTGAGATTCTTTTTCTCACATGACCACAAGATGCGTTAAATTCACATTGGACATGTACAACGTTATCCAAAATCGTGACAAGTCTGTCGTCTGCCACTGTACTTTGACCTGCTTACTTTGTAGTTCTAGCCTGTGTGTTACTCGTCGTGCCATTGGATAATATTTTGCGCGTGGAACAAAACAGACTGTTTATCATCCAATTAGAGCTCGTGTAATATTTACTGCAGAGTGTGGGACGGTTTCTGAGAGTGTGTGATCGATTTTTCCCACACTCTCGGTCCCGCATTCCCAGCGGCCAGGAATGTGAGAAATCGACTTTCTGCCGACTGCTTAATGCACTTCCCATTATTCCTTGTAGGAATCGGCCATGGAGAGATGGCGGGCAGTAAGCTGTTCACACACTACAAGACTATCATCAACAACGATAATTAATGGTTGATTTATTGGTCATCATTTGACCATTCATGGTTGGTTGCAAGTGATGGAAGGATGGTATATGCACTGTGCTTTCTATTATGACTCGGCACTCGGCAATCCATGGAGGAGTAATTGGCTTGATGAAAGTAGATGTAACACACAGAAAGAAAAGCCTTCTGACAGAAAAAGTCATATCCCTACTAAAGAACCTCTCTCATAACTGTTTCAGAACCGAACCGAATGTTGCAGTGAATCAACAATAAAGTTTCGCCTTAACATTTTAAGACTGGCAATGGTGGCACGACATGCATATGAATATATTCAAGGGATAGCAGTTTTGACTTTTATGATTCTTTTTCACCATTTTTGTTTCAGAATCTTTTTATGTCACTACAGTTTCTTGTCCCCAAATCATGTTGAGATACTCAGGCTATATATAAACTGTACTATTATTGTTGACCTGTGAATTCTTGCTCACACTATAATAATTCAAATGTAAAAAATAACAGTGAACTACACGTATAAACGCTTTGTTAACAAGCTGAATAGCAGGGTGTTTCAACATGCTTTGAGGAGTAGAACAAACATATAAAATAAAAATTGTGGGAAAATTTCAAAAAGTTACCGCTACCGTCCCTTTAAATGTCACGTGATCTTTTTTTTGCGCTTAGTAGATTTTATGGATATGTTGTAACATATTAGCGTATAAAATGTGCAATAAAATAATTCTATTTTCCCAAAACAAACAGACTCCACATCTCGTTATTCATGTCATCGATCCGTGGCGCTATGCGCTGCTTCAAAAGAAAAGACGAATTGTGATAGATCGCTGCGGACGACAGGAGACTACCAAGTATCGTATTTATCGTCGTCCATACGACAAACTCTTACCAAGTTCGTTTATTCAAGCGCAAAAGATGACGTGTGACAGCTTGTTGAACTACCAGCGCGGAAACCTTTTTTTTCAGGGATGATCCCTTTTCCTCTCATTGCGAGCAAGGAAATTGTCTTTGCTACTCGGAAGGCCGTTTGATCATTTCTCGCATGTTGATCTACCGGGATGGATGCGTTAGATTGCGTTACTCGAGCCATTCGTCTTAGACCTTACAGCAAAAAGTAGGGCAATATCGGTGACCCGGTTTTTACAAGTTATCATTTGAACAATATTTTTCCCGAAAAAAGGTGACCTGACGTCCGGGAGTAACGAAGCACATTCAAAGTGGCAGTTTGAGGTTTGTAGCGATTTCGAGTCATCGTGATGCCTAATGGCAGAAAGACGAGCCGGGCAAGGCATGTCAAAGTGTTCCAAAATCGTAGAGCAAATACGATCAAATGAATGTTCTCTTTGGCTCGATTTGCGTTCAATCGTCCACATTGCTGACAAGAGATAACAACAGTTGCCAAGAACTACACTTTTTTACATCTTAACGAACTACTTTATCGTAAAACACGAGTCAAATATGATTTTGTTAGCGATATCTTTTGCAAACCTATTGAATTGTTGTGAAGTAGCTATGAATACAATCAGGTATTTTAAGATGGATACACAAGACCCTGGCAAGACGTAAAACCTTCAAGTCGGTAATATTTTCTGTATTTCAGATTATCAGAAATATATTGTATAATTCTCATTTTAACGTTTGAACTTGAAGGCTCATCGAATTACACATGGTAATGAGTTTTTGCTTCGAACGTCGTTAGCTTTTACTTCGTTTCTAAATTAAGCATGACCCGCCCAGCTGACCTTGGCATTGTAAATTCACATTGCGTTTGCTTGGAAAATTACAGTGCTTTTCACCTTTGGGTATTACAACCTTACATCAAAGTTGGTCAAATGTTTATAGTCTCGTAATGATCGTTGTAGCCCCCAGGGTACTAGTACACGAAGTATAACTTGGTACCCATTTAAGGAACAAGATTTTGAAAGTCTCTCCGGCATTATAAACATGAAATTATGATCTGATTGAGTTAGGCTCTAGCCTTTAATTTACTAGACGCGATCGCACAAAACAAACTGTTTCAGAACAACAATTTCGGAGTCGTAAAGCTGTGTCACACATGCTCCTTTTGCGGCGGTTCGGAACTTTGATCGGAATACAACTTTACGTGTTTCTGAAAAGGGTAATAAACGGTGGAATGTGTTCATAACCAATCTGATCTACTTTAAAAGCAAATCAAAGGCACGCGGCGAGAGAAAAGCAAACAACTCCTAAACCGACGAAAGTTTCCGTATAGCCACGAGTTCTTCATCTTTAACAAAGTTTGCACATAAAATAATGTAACTATATTCACTTGCACAAATATATCAAGTGGGTAGGATTTTTTTAATTTTTATTTCTTATTCAACAGGCGCGCCCAATTACAGAATGGGTGAGGTACCCATTCTATCCAATGGAGCACTGAGGAGTAAAGTGCCTTGCTCAAGGACACAACACCGTGCTGGAGTCTCGAACTCAAAATCCTCTGACAATGACTCCGTTACTCTAGACCTACCGGGTCTTGAACCGGGTCTCAAACTCTCCATACCCTGACACTGAGTTCCCAACTCTAGACCTACCGGGTCTCGAACCGGGTCTCAAACTCTCCATACCCTGACACTGAGTCCCCAACTCTAGACTTACCAGGTCTCGAACTCACCATCCTCTGATAGCGAGTCCGGTACCCTTACTATATACTGCGCCTCCAGGAAACTTATTGAACTTGTTGCTTTAAAATTAAATTACAACAGCTGCAACTTTTGGGCATTGTTTCATTATTTTTGTTCTACACACAAAACTAGACTCATTTCCTTCTTCTGTGAAAGGTATGTTGAAATGCAACAAATCATTAGAATTTTGCAATATTTACAACGTGCTGCATGCAATATGCAATATTATTGTTGACGTTTAAATGAAATATCGTTATCCGGACTAAATTCGGTTATCAGCTGTTTAATATTATATATTATAGCCCAAGAGTAGGACTATGTGCCCGAGTAGGGTAGGTGGCCATTTCCCCACCGAAAGGAGGGCAAACGGTCTCATGCCTCGAGGGTACAAATTCTCTTGTTCGGGCTATAATGAGTTTATTACATGCCTCTCTAAAATAGTTTTCACTCCAAAATTTAGGAGTTACATAAAAATGACAATTATATGCTTTGTGTCCATTCTAGATGGAAATTTGTTGTAAAAAAAGAGAACGATTATCATCATCGAACGGCGCATTGATATATTTAATCCCTGTTATGCAGTTTATCGAATTGATATGCAAAATTTTGCAAAAACCGGATTTCCTATGTAAAACATGCAATTTGAATATTTTTAAATCCCGAAGTCATCAAGTGGAAAATGTTCCGGGTCACTTTCAGTCAAAAATGATGACTACTGTATGCAGCCCGTGACGTCATCAACGAGTTACTATTGAAACCTGTGGAGCGCGCTACGTACGATATACGAGACATGTAATTAAAACATATATACTTGAAGGCTGTAATGAGACACTTCTTTATAAACAGAACAAAATTACTGTGAAATACACCAAAAGCCACAAAGCTTTAGGCAGTGACATGTGTCCCTTCGTGATGAGTGGTTCATTAATTTTAATTTGCAAAACGACTTGTTTCAGTCAATAAAAACACTGCAAGAGACTCCATATTTTGACAGCGTTAACATTGTCAACTGGCATAATATAAAGGTACAAATAGTCTGCTCGCCGTTCACTGGATCTCTGAACATGGAGCCATGGTCGATTTATAGCTTTAATTTCAGGTTAAGGGCCATTGATATTGCAATTGCTTCGCGTCGGTGATAATGTTAGCTTTTTAAAAAACTCCATCTTTATATTGCCAAGAATACGACCTGTAAAACGAAACTGAAAAGCTGCGAAGTGAGAGATTGAGTTTTCTCCAAAAGGTCATAAAAGACATATAAGAGACTCTACACCATCATCGATTCAAGTTGAAATAACTTCGGCACGGGAGAAAGTGTCAAGAATCTAAATAAGGGATCAAAAGGCTCCGTGACGATCAATGACGTATTAAAGATATTGTCGTTTTCGATCAAAATGCAATATATGGTGCAGCGATATGTTTCTCCAAGACGACCGTATACATGCGTAGAAACTGACGAACTGGCTGTACATCTTTGCATCGGAGATCCTAATGCTAGGGAAGAAAGGTCTTCAAAGGATTTATATCAATCATTATTATATCAGGAAAACCTTCAAGATAGTGTTCCTTTCGAAACGGGGTGGGGAAAAATGATTATTTATTTATTTATTTATTTATTTATTTATTTATTTGAATTTAAAGGATTACCTATTTACATGCTCAAATCGAGTTAAAATTACCCAATGAGGCTGTAATCTCCCATGGGGTCCCAATTAAACACACAGAATTAAAATCCAATAAGTGTTAAAAAAACAATGAAGGGACATATGATTATTTTAAAGGGACATAGCAAAATTTCGAAATGAATGTCTTTTCTCAGTGCTCGACATTCTATTAGTATTGATTTAGCATTCATTCAAACCGTCAGTGAGTCGAGAAAGTAAGATATTCAATAAGCGAGCGAAGAACACTTTCAAAGGCATAACAATGAATATGTAAATGTAATTTAGAGGCTTTTGCAAACTTCCGATGTCAAACGTTTAGCTTTTTGAGCATGCCATTGACTACAGCTAACTTGCCTGATACTTTAAAACGACGGGCTGGATTGGAATGCTTGGAGCGCGCCTAAAATTTCAAAGTTCAATATTTCCTGTTACAAGATAGAATATTAATGATTCTTCTTTTCCCTTACCTCGCCTCTTTCTGTCTAGTAATTTCTTGTGTCTATTTTTGTCTATACCTGTCTATAACTTTCCTCTGTCTTTCTCTCTCTCCGTCTGTCTCAGTTTTACACTCTCTCCCCTTTCCTGTATGTGTCGGTCTCTCTGTCTCTGTCTCTGATTGTCTTTCTTTCACTTTTGCGTCTGTTACATCTACACGCGTCCCAAAATTTCTCCAATGTATTCGCCGAGTTGACTTGTGAAGTCCCTTTCTTCCATCGTTTTTTCAATTCAGGCCTCACCAGGTGCAGCCAACGAACACTGCACTTTTAAAAGGATCCTTATTATGATATTGTGCAGGAAAAGGATTGTGAACTGTGAACTGACTAATTTTAAATCCAGAGGGTGAAATTAGATTAATTAGCTGTTCATTATTTGCCCTCCAACTATAAATTTTTCGACTTACCCTTCCACACTCAACCTTCAATTTTACCCACTCCCAATATATTTTGCCTGTCCCCCTCTCCCTTGTGAATTTCAGAAGTTCTGCTGCCCTGTGGCGAAAAAAACTTGTCGATTTCCCCTGCCCTGGAAAAAATTCCCCTTCCCTTGCAAACATGAAACTCCTCTGCCTTGTGATGAAAAAAGACAGTCGATTTTCTCCCATTAAATTTTATAAATAAGATCAACAAGTGTCCTCTCCTCTTCTCGTTTTTCCCCAACCCTGGTCCAAAGGCTAATCAACCGATATCTGACCTGCCCAACAACTAAAATCTATTCCCTGCCAGCTAAAAATATGTCCCCTACCCAAGCAAAATTAATTTTATTTTATTTTTTTATTTTTTATTTTTTATTTTATTAATCTCGAACCAACAGGTTGCCCCAATAACAGGTTCGTTTGAAAATAAAAATATAATACAAAAACGAAAAATATATAACAGTTACAACGTAAACAAACAGACAGGAGAATTCACATAAGAAATAACCAAAAAACAGCAACACAGCGAAAGACACACAGAAAAACATCCAGATAAAAGTAATCATTCAGAAAAAAGGATCTTACATAATCCATGACGAAAATTACTTAAGTTATTAAAAATATCTAAATTTTGCTTGTTACAGATAGAATTAAAATATGTCTGAGATCGTGATAAAAATGAGTGTTTCAAGATATTCGTACGTGCTGACACTGGTCTAAAAAGAACAGCACGACGCAATGTAAAAGCAGGAACGTTAAAATGAATCTGTGCAAGGACATCTGGTACACTATAAACTGAGTGAAGGATTTTATAAAGAAAAAGAGTGTCTAAAAATTTTCGCCTGTTCTCCAATGTGGGGAGGCGAAATTCATAACATAGGTTACTATACAGAGCCCTTGAGTAAGCCATCGATTTTCGGAAACAAAGATACTTGATAAATTTTATTTGGACTCTTTCTAATTTCCTTATTAAATATAATTGATGAGGGGACCAGATGGGTGAGCAGTATTCAACGTGGCTTCTGACGTAGGAGACATACAATGTTTTTAAAACTTTGATGCTATTAAAATATTTACAAGAACGCTTGATAAATCCAAGCATTTTAAAAGCCTTTGAAACAACATGGTTAATGTGCATACTCCAGTTAAGTTTACTTGTTAAAAATACACCAAGGTCTTTTACAAAGTTGGTGCGAGTCAAGATAGTTTGCTTAGCACATCTGTAAGGAAATATTTTGACGTTTTTTTTCAAAGTGAATGAAATACATGAACATTTTTTAACATTTAATGACAACTTCCATTTGCTCGTCCACTTCACAACCTGGTTGATATCTTGTTGTAGTTTGATGCAATCGGACATATCAGTAATGGCCATAAATAACTTGGAATCGTCAGCATACAAAGATAAATTTGCATGGTTCATGCATTCAGACATGTCATTGATATAAAGTACAAAGAGGAGCGGACCCAAAATAGACCCTTGGGGTACACCTGATGTGACATGTCCCCATGATGACAGTTCCCCGTCAAAAGCTACCCTTGTAAACGACATTGAAGATATGTGGAAAGCCAGGTTAACAAATTACCACCTATACCATATGACTGAAGTTTATGAATTAATGACCCCTTTTCAGCGGCTTAGTTTTTTCAAAAATGACCCCTGTCCTCAAAATATTGCTCCCGGAATAGCTTTTTTGATGAATAGCTCCGTTTGCTGCACCTGCGTCACGTCAAAGCGCATATTGCACGTCGGAATGATAAGGATGTGCCGTTGTTAAGGTAGAACGCGTTTCGGGGACAAATATTCTGTCTCTCAGACTTTCAAAATTTTTTCTGCTATGCCACTTGTTTTGGTTTATTTCAAAGCTCCTAATGTAAGAACACTTTTCAGCGGCTTAGTTTTTTCAAAATTCGAAAATATTATTTCCCCCCAGAAAATTAGCACAGGGATGGCGGCCTTTTTGAATTTTAAATATCGGTAAGTCTTGGGTTATTTGTTTCTCTAGAACCGAAATTTGTATTTCACCCCTGATTTTTATTCTTGATTTTGAAAGAGAATGGTGGAAAGATTCCTTAAAGAAAGTTTGAGCAAAAGTTTAAGTCTTTCACTTTTGAGGCGCATCATAGTACTTCCTCAATTCAAAAACCATCAAATATTCGAAATTGGATGAAACACCAAAGCTTATACACACAAAACATGCCTATAGATCTCATTGCCCAAAACTTTAATACTCTTAGACCAATGGATATCAGGAAATGAAACATTTTCACCAGCAGAATTACGATGAAAGTTAAGCTGGTTTTGCCTTCAAATGAGCCAATAAGCTTGTGTATCTTATCTCGTATATAATACCGTAATCTCAAATACCTGATGTGGATTTCAAAGTTAATTTTCTTGATTATCAATCCAGATTAGTCCCTTCCTGGCACGATCTTCTGGCGATCATCGTGACAGAAGCCAAGTACATTCTATTTTAATTCGATTTTAAGACAAGCCGTCAAATCTTCCGATGTTTGGTTGTGAATAGACCTCGATTGAACAGGCGGTGACTGGGTCTTCAATGAAGCTATAACGTTAAATGCATATCCTCCGATCCGAGCACTTTCATTAACACAAACTTTTGACACCTTCGAAGATAATGTTCAAACATAAAACCAAAACTAAATGAATTAAAAATGGAAATCAAAAGAAGTTGATGTCGTCCAGAGATGCTATACCTCGTTTCGCAAACAAAGCATCACTATCATCGCTCAAACTGCAAGTTTTTTTATGCCCGCACACTTTACATAAATATATTATCCATTCAGCTGCTACGACAGTAGTCTCGGATTAATTCACAAAACCATTAAACATTCGAAAATTGTATGAAACAGCATGGCGTACATGTAAAACATGCCTGTCGTTCACATGGTCAAATTATTTAATCCTTTGAGCGCCAAAGTCAATTTTTGTAGCCTTTATAAAATGTACCCCGTCAACTTTTTTCAGATTTTTGCAAAAATTTTGATAAGAAACTGTAGGCAATTAAATTTTATGTCCATTTGCTCCAAAATTATCAAAAAAGTTACAGAAAAATTCTTGAAAATTTGGTAAAATGTAGCACTCAAATTTTGGAGGGAAAAATTACAGCACTCAAAGGATTAATGATGTTGTACCTTCTCAGCTGTAGGATTTACAAAGTTGGACCGGCTTGACTTTAAATAAGCCAACGGACTCTACATGTAACTACTTGTATGTAATATGCTAACCTCAAGTACAAGGCTATCCTTTCCGAAGTCTTGGCGCTGAGCTCAGAGCGAATTGTCTTGATAATCAATCTCGATTACGCCCTTCATGGTACAATATCCTGGCCAGTATCACGAAAGAAGCATCTCATATTCTTTATCTTCCTCTATTTCAAGGCATTCGTAAGATTATTCATTGCTCAGCTGTGATAACCTTTGACTGAACAGATATATAGTGATATGATCTTTGATGTAGCCATAACATGCAACGCATTGCATGATTACACTGACACCAAGACATTACACCAAGTCATCGTATTTTTGCACCCATTCGCGTCTGTATAACTTTATCAACGCAAGTTAGAGTTTTAACATCTTTGCAGACAGTGTTCAAACATACAATCGACAGTCAACTTAATTACTTAAAGAATCAATACCAAGTGGAACTGATGTCGTCCCCGAATGCTATATCACGTTTCACAAATAAAGTCACAATATTGTCTCGAACTACGAGTTCATTCATGCACAAACGTTTTGAATACACATATGCCAATACAGTGTATCGAATGCAGCTGAATTGGCATTTTTATCTAATAGTGTGATGAATAAGACTGACTGAATGCCTAAGCATACATATCAAGAATGCTGGCTATTCAGTTCCGACGATTCCATGCCGGGAATCGCGTCATCCATCGATCATCAATCAGAGGTACTGTATCTTAGGTTTTGCAAAAGCAAACACAGTGTTGCGGTGGAATATTACAACTTCCTCCTAGTATTTTGTAGCTCTTTTTTCCATCACTAATACAACAGTATTAGTGTGTACACCGTCATTATGCAGCAAGTCAGTCTTGTTCAAGAAAACGTAGCAGAGTATAGAAAGGACTCAAAATTGTGGATAATGTCAATGTACTTTGGAAAATCAACCACCAACAGTAGCGCAAAAACGACAATGGCATTTGAACGACAATAACCATACATACATACATACATACATACATACATACATACATACATACATACATACATACATACATACATACATACATACATACATACATACATACATACATACATACATACATACATACATACATACATACATACATACGTGCGTGCGTGCGTGCGTGCGTGCGTACATACATACATACATACATACATACATACATACATACATACATGCATGCATGCATGCATGCATACATGCATGCATGCATGCATGCATGCATGCATGCATGCATGCATGCATGCATGCATGCATGCATGCATACATACATACATACATACATACATACATACATACATACATACATACATACATACACACATACATACATACATACATACATACATACATACATACATACATACATACATACATACATACATACATACATACATACATACATACATACATACATACATACATACATACATACACACACACACATACATACATACACACATACATACATACATACATACATAATACACACATACACACACACATACATACATACATACATACATACATACATACATACATACATACATACATACATACATACATACATACATACATACATACATACATACATACATAATACATACATAATACATACATACATACATACATACATACATACATACATACATACATACATACATACATACATACATACATACATACATACATACATACATACATACATACATACATACATACATACATACATAAATACATATATACATACATACATACATACATACATACATACATACATACATACATATTGACGTAAATAATCGATATGTCTGATGGTTTGGGTAAAATTTCACTATTAATTATTTCACATTTGAGATGTACAGCTATGCAAGCTTAACTATCGATTTTTTTCCTTTGTTTGTTCTTATGATTAATTCGTAAGTGCCAATACTCTAGTGTTTTGACACCTGTACGGGAATAAATAAATGCGTTGTCTTAGATGATCGAGCAGTTCTGAAACTGCACAATGCTTTACCTCTGCCCTCTTTGGAATTCCCTGCTTGAATTTATTTTACGACCTAAAAATTGTCATTAAAACACGATTCCCCCAGCTTTGACAATGCCGTGATTCATTTTTTCTGGTTAAATTTCGTTTTAATTTACCAGTAAACGAAAAAGCTAGCGTCCGTCTTGACAGGAAGGCCCGTTAATTAACATATGTGTAGGGCAGTTTACAATCCATGTTAGGTCAAGAAAAATTAGAAAGTTTGTTTCTCATCCTCGAGCGCGTCATTTCAGACCCGCCGCGTCAACCTTTTTTCTGGTCTTGAGAAAATAAAAATAAAAAAATAATAATAATGCAAAAATACGCGACGATAGTGCATAACACAGTACTGTATAAAACAGAACTGTAAACAAAATAATTATAATCAGCTGTCAAAACTCTGCATTGCTGCCCTAAAAGTCAAACCGCAGAACTGTTGCTATACAAAAATACTAAAACAACACTGCTGTGCATTTATCTCTGCGTGCATTCCTATGTTATTTTCATGTTTTTGGCGCGTTAACTCATTGTTGATTGAAGAATAAAAAAAATTGAGAGTAAAAAAACCCCGCGTCACCGCATCATTTTGCCATGTGTCCAGAATGAGAAACAAACTTCTTATTTTTCTTGGCCTTTCTTCTAAAATTACGATCTGCATCGGTTGAATAGTATATGGATGTCAGCGGAGAAAAGTATGCATGAAAGAAGAAGTGATGAATCAAAATTCAAAATTACTGATTGTCTTTTTGGTTGTTTGTCATGAATGATTTAAGTTGACGTTGAAAGGTGGTAAGGAGTGAGATCAAAGGTGAGGTGAACCAAAGAGGTGCATTATTTTTAGTACACACACAGTAACACGTCGTACCAAATTTGTATCAGGGGATGTGAGTGGTTCTTCGCCATAATTAAGCTTAACGTGAACATGGCGCCGTTATCGTATTTCAAATGTTGTGTTCCGGCTTGCTTTTATGTACGGAGACAGTTTGTTTTTCTTAACACAAATTTTTGAAAATGTGTTCCGCAGGATGGCTAACGGAACATTAAAAATAAGCGAATTACGGATTTCCTCTATCCTTTACATGACCAACACTTATTGCAAATTGGATTACTCAACTGAAGCCATTTAGTGTGTACGGATTACGTGCACACACCGCTGAAAATGCATTAGACCTATTACCAACGAACTGGCGCGATAATCATAGACACAGACTTGCAAATGGACAGCGTTGTTATGAGTATGGAAATGTCAGGAAGCGTTTATAAGGTTCCCAGTTTTGCTCGTTGGGGATGTCATTAAACGCCTCGGTTATTTAATCGGTAAACAACTTTTCGTAACAATTCCGATCGATACCGAGACAGCAAATATCAAACGTGCGTGATAGGTCGGGGACAACAAACTTAGCTGAACACTGTAATGCAGTTTACATCACGTTTTCTGCATTACTTGCAAGTTTCTCGTTTCCACTAGACTTAGAACGGAAATGCAACAATCAAAATCCACTATCAGCTCACGAAACTGGAATATAATTAGCGCTAGATTTAGTGGTTATGCCTATGACAGCTGAGCCAGTAAGTAGCAACAATATGACATTTTGCCCCTTCTCGCTTCACAACCCTTTTCAGTTTACTCGGATCGATTACAAAACCATTTAACTTTTAGGGCAAAGAGTTGCCTCACATTGTTTCACAAATCAAAATTTGAATCTCGAGTGCGAGCCAAAAGTTGTACAAACGTCTTACAGTCTGGAATTCATTACATCTGCATATCTTTCTCTTAGAAAGGGCAAATTTAAAACTTCTTCGAGGGCGTTTAAAATCGTGAGGCATTAAAATCAAATTAGTGTATCACACACATTGTGTATTTGTCCGATTTCATGATACCTTAGTCAAGTTTATGGCTCACTGAGAAGGTGCTAGGACCCAACAACATTCGGGTAAATTTTAAATGGCCATCAAGAATAGGGTATTTTGTCTCCTCCTATACTAACATTCGCACATGATCAAATTCTTTCTTTGAAAATCATTGCATGATTAAACCATTCAATAGACGTTTTATTGTAGAATGCACCTCGGGCACAGATATTAGGATTCTAAAACTTTTACTGTCGTTTTCTGGACTACCACTTGGCTGGCGGCCATTTTGAATTTCACATAAATGTTTGGTAATTTGTTTCTCTCGTACAAAACTTTGCATAGTAACCTCTGAATTTCATTGACGATTTTGAAAGAAAATAGTTGAAAGTTTCATTGAGGTAAGTTTGAGTGTAGGTTTAAACCATTAACTTTCCTGGTGCATACTACCTTAAACCTTTGAGTGCTGTACTTTTTCCCACTAAAATTCTAGTGCATCATTTTAACAATTATTATCAATTTTTCCGTAATGTTTTTTATTACTTTGGACCAAACAGGCATCACATTTCATTGGCTACAGGTTGTCATCAAAATTTTGGCAAAATTCTGAAAAAAATTGACTTGGGTACATCAAATGTAGGCGACAAAAGTTGACTTTGGCGCTCAAAGGGTTAACGCAGGTGCATTCATTCGACCGTGCATATATCTACACTCTGATATTTCTTTGAGTTGCATTCAATGGATGACAATACAGAATTGTTGACACCAATCATGGCGGTATAATTGTGCTCAAGAGCATGTTTATTGATTCCAAAGTCAAAGATTTTTAATGGTAATCAATAAAGCAACATTTATTTCTAATTCAATAAATTACAATTTTTGTAGAATAGAATGAAATGGTGATAAAAAATTAATATTATTTTTCAATCCGTAGTAAGTAATATTCTAAAAGTCGTTATTAACATTTAGTTAAAATGTTACATGAATACAACTGGTAGTCATGTCGTTTTTTGTTTGATTGTTTGTTTTTTAATTTTATTCTTACCGCATGCACAGGCGACGCCAACTAACGGAATGAGTAAAAAACACAAAATAGTAAAAAACAATCAGAAGACACAATACTCTGTACACTCTAACAAAGTAATAGAATGACAAAAAATCAAATCAGTGGAACGTGAAAAATATTTAACGAACGTTACCCTACGGCACAAAGCCAGGGGAGATTCTTCAACTGCGATTAAACAAACAGACTGTTAAATGTGAGAGAAGTCAATATCATTAGAATAAATACAATTTAAAAGCGACATCGATCTTAATAAATACGAGTATTTGATAAGCTTAATATGACGTTATCCGGTGCTTATCTCCAAGGAACGTTTGACTCAACTCAGGCTACCTATTAATTGGTGGTATTAATCGTCTTTGACTCGTTACTATGAAATAGGAGTATTCAGATTGCTCATGGTGAAAACCTATCAAGCGAAACACGCACGTACATTCTACATGTCGCTATGGATACAACGCTTCGTAAATGTACATTATTCGATATAGCCTACCGAGATACAATCTACCGCATCTGACGCTACTGTTGGCGAAAGGAAGTCCGGAGTCAACTTTCTATAGATAAACATGCGCAAGTATTCCATTACAAAGCATCATCTAAAGAATCCATCAACAGCGGGTAAAATCGAATGGCGGTATTGCGACCAAAGATCGTCGGAGTCACTGATATAACTTCTTGATAAAACATAGTGTAAATTAATGCTTACAAGAAATATTGCCGATGATGTAACTGTATAATGATTGTAAAATACTGAAACCATCAAAATAATAATGTAAGTTTGGAATAATAACGAGAAAATCAATGAATATCAATGCAAAAATTCAAAACAACAAAAATGACTGACAACGCACAACGCACAACACACTATAAAGACCTTAAATGACATGCTCAGCTTTGAAAGACAAGAATATCAATTTGATGACCTGAAACAAGATGCCCCCTCTGAGATAGAAAAGACACTTGTTTATTGTTCCAACATGCAGCAGCTCATCTGACTGAAGTACAGTCACGATGATCTATGATATTAAGTAACGTCGTCTTCATGCGTCATTGCACATAGTGTTCACACACTTGTAGAGATATGTCAGAACTAATTTCGAGCAATGGTGCATTTACGTTATAAGGTGCTACTGTAAATCGTTTGGTTACTTTGTCTCCTCCGGTGTGCGGTGAATTGGAAAAAATAAAAAAAACCAAAATTGTCCTGTGAAAAGAGGACTATCGGTGATTTGTGTGAATGCAGAAGTTCCATATATTCAACTGAATTTAAATGCACCAGTCAAATAATCAAAACATGGCGGCAGCAAAGAGACATCCATATCGGATATAGAAATTCCATGGGTTATTTAAGCAATAAAGCACACCCTGCGACTGTGTACCACTCGATTTTGACCAGTTCATTTCATATATGCACTCGCTATCGCTCGTGCATATATTAAGTGAACTGGTCAAAATTGAGTAGTATTATATCAAAACATTATATTGGAATTCAGATATGAAACGTCAAAAAAGGAGTTCTGCTCAAGCCGAAAGCTCGCGTCTGTGCCAGCCGTAGTATATCACGAAAATACCACGGTTCTTTTCACGTCTCGACCAATCAGATAGCTGTATTTGCGCCACCAACATACTGGTATGATATAATATGTCAAGATATATCAGAATTCATAAATCTTGCAACAGAATCTATCAAACGAATCCTGCCGCGCTGACCAACCATTTTAATTCACTACACATAGCTATCATACTTTTTTCTGTATGTACACATTTGTATACAAACATGAAACGTACACAGATATACATATTACGTCTTCAGAATATGCACCACATATATTATTTACACGTCAATAAGGAAAATAAGCTAAGATGACAAAATCTTAATATTTTTAACGTTCTTAAGGTAGCATGCACCACAAAAGTGAAAGACTTATGAACTTGCTAAACCTTTCCTAAAATTAACTTTCAACCATTCTGTTTCAAAATCAAGAATAAAAATTCGGATTGACCTCTGCATGCAAATTTTGGTCTATGGAAACAAGTTATCTAAAATTTACCGATATTTGCAATTCAAACAATTGTCGCCATCCCTGTGTCAAGTCTAAGGGAAAAAATACATTTAGATATTCACGAAACTAACATCACGTGACGGTGGAAACTGTATTCATTCCAAAAGTTCCACAGTGAGACCACACAAGTAGTAGATCAGAAAAGTACTTTAAAAATTTGATAGTCCGAATATTCTTCCGTGTGTTCTGTGATGAACGTCTATCCGTCCCCGCATTCTACGTTAAAAGCCACATCGTATTTTTAATACGTCAATACTAATATTGTACACGACTCCAGTTGTAACCGGTTTTCAATATACATTGTTTGCAAATTGCACTTACAGTGGTTTGCTTTGAAGCATTGGCATTAGACGAACAGACATATTGTCTAAATCGAGGTGTTGCCAAAACTGTCAGGTGCAGTCAACAGCTAAGCGGTAATATCAGTCGATCATAAAAATAATCAACTCTGCAAAAGTTGAAACATTCTCCAGAAGACGGGCAGACGTAATCTAAACAATACCACACATATATCAAAGTACTGTCCAAGTCTTCACTTGCTTTCACGTGTAGTTGTTCTGACTACATCCGACCTGCTGTAAGACAATGTTTCAACTTTGGCAGAGTTGATTTCACTGTGATCGACTTGAATTACTGCTCAGCTGATAATTACACCTGACAGTGTTGGCAACACCTCAATTTAGACAATATGTCTACTTCGCGTAATGCCAATGCTTCAAAGCAAACCACTGTAGAGGTTTTATAGCCACTATTTTACAATAACAATATTATAGTGACATACGATTCTTAACACTTGGAGATGCAAGTACATGTTACATGATTTAGATGTACATAGGTTGAAATAATTTATAGATATTCTGGGGATGTGTACGACCGACAGACAGACAGGCTGACTAATACAGTGGTTTGCGTTGAACCATTGGCAATATGGGAACTAGACATCTGTCTAAATTGAGGAGTTGCCAACACTGTCAGGTGTAACTATCGTCTAGCTGTAATATCAGTCGATCACAAAGAAATTAACTCTGTGAAAGTTGAAACATTGTATGGAAGGACGTTAGACGATATTGACGGATATAACTACATTTTACATGTAGACGAAATTACACCTGACAAAGTTTGCAGCTCCTCATAGAGAGTATGTCTAGTTCCTGTATTGCAATGGTTCAAAGCAAACCACTGTGATTGTCAATGAATAGACTTTATCTAGGTAAGTAGGCACAGGAGGGACGTAGGTAGGTAGGTAGGCAGGGAAGGAGGAAGGTAAGAGAGGGAGGTAGATAGGTAGTTGTATTGTAAATTTAATGTTTGAAGTGTTACTATCCGAAAAAATGCAAAGTCAAGGTAAGCATTTCCAACAGTTACGTCAGTTGTACGTTTTGCTCCACTCTATTTTGATCTTTCAATGTGCAGCGTTACTTTTGGGAAAGAAAGGAACTTGGTACCGATCTGTGATGAATAATAGTGTTGAAAACAGTTTCATGATACCCATGCTTCCTATTAGTGCAAGATGCGAGGTATAATGATATTCAAATATGCAGATTGCACTAATGAGCATTGTTTCGGTATTAAAATTCTATGCTAATGACCCTTAATCATGTGGAATATTCATGTACCTCGGATCTTGCATTGTATACATGCGTCAACGTCGTGTTTGAGACCCACGTCTGCATCGCTTCATCGCTTGATCAAAAGCACGAAACTGTGGAAACGGTACGAGATACTGTATTCTTGGAACAGTGTGCTGTTGGTTTTGCTGTCGAAGTTTGAGCTATAAGCCCCGTAGTTAGCCAATCGTCTTCATGTTGCGACATTCTCAGCAGCAAAGTTGAAATACTCTTCGATGCGTATATTCCCGGGGCGTCAAACCCCCTCAAAATATTGTGAAGTAATGTGTACAAATATTGTCCGACGTTGCAGCTGCCGATATACAATGTCAGTTGAACGCGGAATTACACTTCACTGGTAGCGTCACTGGATTTCATTCGATGTTGGTCTCTTGTTTCCGTCCGCAAACTCCATTGAAATACCGCTTAGCTGCTTGTGATTGGCCCACGTTTTTTCAGTGATTGCATTGCATGTGAATTTATAAGTGTTGTTCTATTGGTGGTACTTGATGACAGCTCACAAGTGTAGTTGCGTCCCATCCGTTTCAGACAAAATATCTTGATTCGTTTGATGTCCCGCTGTAAAAAATACGAATGAAAACGCCGTATTTTAGTAAAAGTCTGGCCAGGCTTATTACTGTCATCTAAACTCTCCTCTAACATGAATCTTTTAAGTATACGGTACAACTATTATAAAGTTGACCAACTCTCGTAAAAAACCTCGTTTAAATCTCACTCTTCACCAAAGGGCGAGAGCTGTAGAACGAGAAACCGAACAAGCAATATGAAAGTAGGTAAAAAGGAAGCCAATTTCACGCTTGATTTCGATTAGATTTAATGTATTTGTCTTAGAACAAGAAGCGTTTCTGATTGTGCCATTCCACATCGAGACGATGTCAGGTTACGAGTCATTTGATGAGTGAGAAATGCAAGTATTTCTTTTCAAATTATAGCAAGACTGAAGAAAGCTGGACCCAAATAGAACAAGTTTATAATCAACATAATCTCTAGGGGCTAGATGCTACACAAAGCTAATAGAATAAGTACCACGTCGAGCTGCAGAAAACATTGTATATCAGGTAGACTGTCGACAGTCCCTTGTGCCTTATTTTCTATTATTGGTATAGTCTCTCGCACATATGGGGTTGGGGTGGGGGATTCGCAAGCGTATATAACGCCAAAAGGACGAGTCGGGAATGCATCAGACATGATTGCGAGTCCCCAAGGGGCCGGTCTCCTCTTTGAAGGACTATTTCTAAATGATCTCGGTTCTGTTGCCTAGCTGTTCTCTGTTACCGATGCAAATCATTAAACATCCATCAACGAAGGCTTGCGCTAAGACATCGACCCTCGGATACGACTCAACCGTGCAGTGTTACCGCAGCGGCGAAGATGGGGCAAACGATTGTCAACAGTCTATATTTCAGGAATAAAATACATTTCCTCCTGAAGGGAGCATTAATAAAAGTGAGAAAGCTTACCGCAAATTTATTACTGAGGAACATGTAGACAAAAGGGTTAACGACCGCGCCGTAGGAGATCACCCATATATACACGCAAGCACGCAGTGTTCTGATCAGCAGAGGATGGGTCTTCAGAAAACGAATGTTGTATGAAATGATGACTATGTTGTATAGGTTTATAGGCAGCCAGCAAACCGCAAACAGGATAATTACAGAGATAAGGGTTCGGAAAGCCTGCAAGAGAGAAATATACCGCGTCATAGTACACAGTAACAGAGATTACCTTAAAATTGGTAACTTGAGCGCTATAAATTTGGTCAAAGAACTTTCTCAAGTGTGTTATTATGGGCACATCGATGAAATCTTTATGTATTAATACAATCTGATTAAAATCAGATGTAGAGTGCGGTGACGTCTTTACTTACGCGGTATTCTCTTGCTCAGTGTCGACTAGTGTGAGGCGACAGCAAGAGAATACCGCGTATTTTAAGACGTCGCCGTACTCTACATCTGATTTTTAAGATTGGTATTTATACTTCTCCCTCTTGACATATAGCATATTAAAAATATGACCCTTTGTTCTCTACTCCTATATCTTGTTCATTTCTGGAGCGTATGTTGATATTCTTAGTCAAATGAGATTAAAGTTCAGGTAGAACGCGCCTCGGGGATATATTCGGACTCTCAAACTTTTTACACGTTTGGAACTAATTTGGGATAATTGGATTTTCATATTTCTCAAAAGTGTTAGGTGCTCTTTAGCTGATTGTTGCAATATTACAAATTACTCATAAAAACGAGTGTGTAACTTATAAAGGAAAGCAGATGAGCTTACATCTGCAGACATTACTGGTACATTTCAGACGTTCAACATCAAACAGTCATTAATTCACCATCCAATTATCTCAAATTAGTTCCAATCGCGTTTTTTTTTTACAATTGTTTTCTGATCCACCACTTGTTGGGGCTCATTTTAAAGCTCCTGGTGTAAGACAACTTTTTACCGGAAAAGTTTTTTTGAAAATCGAATCTTTTTTATAGAGTAAACACCGGGATGGTGGCCATTTATAATTTCAAATATCGGTAAATCTTTGGTAATTTGTGTCTCTTGTACCAAACTTTTCACGGTGACACGCAATTTTTATTCTTGATGGTATCTTAAAGTAGTTCTAATACTATTAACGTTGCAGTGTTTCATTGCAGAATGGTCCAGATTATTTGAAGTCATGGATAGGTATTTTTAAGTTCCAAGATATTCTATTCATTCTTCTAAAAATACTGTCTCGAGTAGTGATAATGGTACAATACTTATACGAACGGTGTTGAATATATTAATGCTCTATTTAATAGAATCCAGCTTCAAGGATATTTAGATCTACACATCGCTACTGTGTATATTATAGTGAATACATGGGTTCAGGTGCCCGAGAGCAGGTGACAAGTTGCCCGACGCCAGGAGGGCAACTTGTCACCTACTGCGAGGGAACATAAACCCATGTATTCAGGCAATAATATTTTTATTACATTCCTCTTTACAGTAAATGCTATATGACATTTAGTTACATGCAGGGCATTTTCAGACAATTTTGCCACTATTGACCAGCATCAAACAGATTTTAACGAAAATCAAAAAAGCAGTGCGCGCATGGATATTTTATATCTAGCGTTAAGCGTCTACTTTGATTGCGAAAACTGAAGGGCTTCACTGGACCGGGTAACCATGGAAACCGGTCAGTACATCGTTCACCGGCCCGCTTACTCCCCGGATGTTCCTATTCGAATCAATGCACTGACTTGATTTTATTACATGCCTCACATCGAGGCATGTAATAAACTAAAAAACGTCACGGCCGACATCGAAGTTAGCTGATGCAATGGGCAATCATTTTTTTCCTGGGCAACAGCCACGACATGTGATTTCATTCATCTCCTGGTTCTCTGAATTCTACCCTCTGAAGGGACATGGGCTTTTACTGCATAAGGAAACCACTTTGTGAAACACTTGGCAAGTCAATTCAAATTTTAATGGTCATTTTGATTTCCTGCCATTTTCAAAAATAGTGGTACGACCTCTTCTTTGTCAAATGAAATGGTAAATACATCTAGTACCATAGAAGATTAATTGCTTATTGTGAACCAGGCAGGCCGTGTTAACATTTGGCAGTAATCAGTAATAGACGTTTCCAGACTTTTATTATTTATGTTGTGACAGAGTCAATATTTTTCCTTTTAGCATCAGTCAATTAATCCATCAAATGCCGAGATGGTGGTCTCTCAGTCTTACTCACTTGCTGTTACCGATAAAAAACATTAAACATCTATCAACGACGGTTAAAAGTAAGTTCCAGACTCTATGTTGACTGATAACGTAAGTTCGTAAACACAGAGGTCAAAGTAAAGTTTACATTGCAATAGTTTAATTGACATTTTTCATTTTTCATTTTTCATTTAAATGTCTACCTTGATTGCTTATCCAGTAAAGTCCAAGGTGCATTTATAAATTACGGTTTTCTTGTTTTTTCAGTTGTTGCTGCCATATCTTAAAATGAACCTCGTTACTAAATTCTCTCGGTAGCTCATTAAGGTCGTTATAAACCAGCTAAACTTTCTTTCCTTAACATTTTCTTTCTGTACTCAATCGTGATTTTTATTGACTTATACGGGACAATAAGACGAGGTAGGGTGCAATAAAGTGAACAGCAGTATATACTTTTAACACGATTGGAACTAATTTGGGATAATTGGATGGTGAAGTAATGTCGATTTAATCTACAAATGTAATCTCATCTGATTTTCTTTTTATATTACACACTTGTTTTTATGAGTAATTTGCAATATTGCAACATTCAGCTATATGGCACCTAACACGTTTGAGAAATTTGAAAAATGTGAAAATCCAATTATCCCAAATAGTTCCAATCATGTTAATTACAGTGTGTAAATATTTAATGGTCATCGAAAATTTAATTTTCATTTACCTTTCGTTTTGCTTTCTTTTGAAGCTTATCCCTTCGTTCATTGGCACATCCCGGAAGTTGACCCTTTACCAATCTGATGCCCATTCTGACGTAACATACCGTCAGGATCACCATTGGAACGAAATATGTCAGGACAAACATACCCCAGACGTACACCACCATAAGGCGACGATTCGGCCATTTCTCGATGCAAAAATGGAGAATTTCTCCCTTATAAGGAACCTGCAGCATCTTCAAGTACTTAAGTTTAGGGCAGCTCAAGATAACGGCCAGGCACCAGATGAAGAAGATGACGACACATTTCTTCCGAGGAGTGATGGATGGAAAAAGAGGATACATAACAGCTCGGTATCGATCTATTCCAATTGCCACTAAACTGAAGACGCTGACAATCTTTGACACCTAAAAGAACAAAACATGGCATAGAATAAACCGTCAGAGTTATTAGAGATTGGCTGGTGTTCCCCCAGACAACGGTCCATGGATACAGGATAACAAGGAGCCCGATGTATAAGCAAGCAAACAAGTAATACAGGGTTTAAAATCCTAGGGCATTCATCCACACTAATTGCTCTCAATGTCACTTCTGATTTGCTTTACACCGACTTGTCAGTTGATATGGAACCCCTAGAGTTGGTAACCGATAGTGTAGTGACGACGAAACGACACGTATGTAACATATTTTAACACCAAGTATCACATATTTAAGTAGCGGGGTCCTCGAAAACGTGAGTTGTAAATTGTTCTTGCTTTTCTCAAGAAACGTAAAACTACTGTTTTGCAAAAACCAAGAAAGAGAAATACAAGGACACGGCGCATTTGTTTAATATGAGACTACCTTTAATTTACCATTTCTAGAATGACTTCGTCTGGCAAAAAAAAGTGTTGTTTTTTTCCATGGCGTGAGTGTTACACGTAAATATAAACTGCCGGACGTCTTTAACGAAGACAAATGAAGGAAAGGAAGAATGCCTCGGTATGAATTAAGACCCTGAGATTAGTTTGGCCATCGCAAAGAGCAGAGCTTCGGCCGGCGCTACCCACTGCATCAAAACGTAATAATACAGATGAATTCACACTAATGAGTTGCCCGTATTATAGAATAATATACGTGAATTTACGTGAATACACATGAATACAGGCTTGCTGATAACACAACGGATTCTTGACTGTATTCATCTGTATATGGACTGTTCAGCTAAAATACAGGCAATAATTTTTGCTAATAAATTAACTATTATTGGGTTTTCATGCAGTGACCTTTTTTGCCACAAATCTGGGTTGACAGCTCTGAATCTCATCGTATTAAGTTGCACAGAATGCAAAACTCCGACATACAAAGCCATACATTTACGGTTGAACACACCTCCTTTACATTCAGCATGAAGAAACTATGCAATTTTGTTTAATCATCCATTGTCCTGATTTAAATTATGCCTACTATCTTATTGCGTGATGATAATATTGCTCAAATTGAGTCAGTGAGACGGATGACGATAACAACGAAGAAATAACCACTCCTATGTTATAATCTGCTGAAACCCAATCAAATATATATACAATGTCTATATCGATGAGACCATAAGAATAATAGGTTTCTTACTCATCCTAGGTCTCTTATCGCGGTTTTTTATTTTTTTATCCTTTTTCTCGGAGCTCATAAGATCCAACTCCCGACATGAAAAGAAAAATACTAATCAAGAATGTTCACATGCATTTAGTTCTGGCATCCGGCCTGATGATTGTGATAACTTATCTCTCCAGAACTGTACATTATTTGCATGTGATCCTACAGATAATGGATGTTACATTTTCCTCGATAGTACCACACTGTCGTTTCTACATACATTTTTTTCAAGTAGACATGAAAAAAATAATGATGTGACTAGTCTAGATCGACGCGTGCGAGGATGAGAAACAGTTACTGCTTTTGGCCAAACGTTTTTTATTTGTTGGGTAGGAGCAACCTAACGAATTCTCTTTACCCGAGACTTCCTGAAGGATTGATGCAAAAATAACCTTCAGGCCACCCCATGTTCAATGTGGTTGTCAATGTAATGAAGGAAACCCGCTTTAAATCACACATTTTAATTTATGGCGGACACTCATAGTCGAAAAGATAATATCTTGAAATAAGGCGTTATATTGTTAAAGTGATCTATGCACATCACAAAATATTAGAACAGAATAAGAACCAGGCAACTAGACTTATTGAGTCAGGTTTACCAATGTGTGAAATTTATCGCAAAGCTGCCAATACGGCTTCTTATTCTGTAAAAGTACTAAAAGTTAGTTTTTCAAACAAAAATAAGCGGTTGAACATTGTAATAAATGTTCCTTTACAACTCAATTCAAGTAAACTTTTGATGGTATAATGACAGGTTTGTAACAAAATTCAATAGTTGAATATCGTAATAGATGTTTCATAACAACTTAGTTCAGTCAACTTTGATAATAAAATGATACAATATCAAAGAGCCCTTGTTTTTCAAGGAAGTCATTTTGTGCTGGTAGATTGCTAAGGGTAATTAAAAGTTGAGGGTCGGTGATCGTTTTAAAACCCTGTGTAGCACTGATTGAAGACCTCGCTGTTCCGAAGATTTCAAAGTTGACAAAGTTGACACTCGGGCATTTACAATGTAAATATATTATACACTCTGGCATTTACGAGTGTGTATGGAAGGATTCATTAATTTAATCGATGAAACATAAGTCCAGAGAACACTCCCAGAATGAATTTAACGAAATTTATGCCGTGTTCCCTACCGAACACACCGAGTTAGGATAACTGTATCAAATTTCTTCGCGGCGTGTTCAAACTTTCATACAGCCGGCGTAGTGAATATTTTGACCGACTTAATACTCAGAGGTGAGAGCCTAAAACTCTGTCTGTTGGCAATCTTGGAGTGGGATGGGAAGAGGGGGGCTCTGTTTACTCTTGACACCCCATCAACCAGACCCTGCTCCGGATATTGACATCAAACCACGAACTGCTAAATTGCCGAGGCTTAGACTTATCAAAATCAAAGGAAACTTCCCTGAGTCGTTTCTTACTTATAACTCTTAAATTTCCCAAATTGAAATATTTGAAAGCAGAATTTGTCTTGTTTGTTTACCATATTTCTCTATGAAAGTCTTCGAAGAGTGAACGAACACATACAAAAAAAATCAATATTTCCCTTTTATATTTCCCTGTCCCAGCATCTCCTCTCATCTATCTAGCTGTGTCTCTTTCTCTCCCTTCCCCTTCTTTCCTGTCTGTGACACTATATGTCTGTCTTTGTCCCTACTTTGTCTTCTCTCGTTCTGTCTGTCTTTGTTTCAATCTCTCTATCTCTGTCTCTGTCTGTCTCTTTGTGTTTCTCAATCAGTCCCCTGTCTGTCTGTCTGTCTGTTTTCCTCCCCCTCCCTCCCTCCCTCTCTCTCTCTCTCTCTCTCTCTCTCTCTCTCTCTCTCTCTCTCTCTCTCTCTCTCTCTCTCTCTCTCTCTCTCTCTCTCTCTCTCTCTCAAAACCAGTCATACTTGCATTCCACTACTATTTTGTTGTGGGCAAATAGTACACGTTTGGCTGAGGGAAGCCCAATTAATAAAGTTGGGTTCATCTTAGACAATACACACGTTAGCATCACTTTGACGGGCATTGATGAAACATTTGTGGACGGCATGACAGGAAGGGATCTCTTGATCTCTGTCTCCGATTACTTGTATCTTCGGAGACGAGAAGGGTTTCAGATGAGATTCCGCAATGCATATTTTTGACTCTGCAGGTGAAATGTTAGTTAAGCAGACAGGGCAACACAGCGCGTTGAACATTTGTTTGACAAGTTGACGTCAGTTTTCGACTTATCGAAAGAGTAATGATCTCATTTAGGTCAGAGGTTATCATAGGTTGGGTTCCTCCTCTGCCAACAAGCAGACGTTGATACATGTACATGTAACCATTTGTATATATTTGAACGTTTACTACCTCCTACAGCGATTTGCAAAGTATTCTGTCGCGCTAATCAGTTGTCAATGTTTTGTAACAGTATAGAAAAAAAGGCATCGTATATCATCGTATATCTCCTTTTCCTTAACCTACCCCGGTCACCTTGTCTTTCATTTAAAGTCTCATCTCGCCATATTAGCTGTTGTTGTATTATTTTTAGGATGTGAAAAATTGGATTTAACTAGAAATCGAAGAGTTGTTACAGAAGCTGACGGTACAGAAATTGAAGAGGACGAGTGTAAATCCTAAGAACCTCAGTCCATCTCCCATGTAGATCTAAACATTGAAGGGACAGTAACTGAATTTTGAAGTTTCTGTATTTTTGTTCAAGATTAACAACTGTTTTTTCAGCTTTGCTGTCAAATGGGTTTATGTGTGGCATCGTCTGTCAACTTTTTACATCCAAACCGTCTTCTTCAAAACGGAATTCCGCAATGCATATTTTTGACTCTGCAGGTGAAATGTTATCGTTAAACAGACAGGGCAACACAGCGCGTTGAACATTTGTTTGACAAGTTGACGTCAGATTTCCAGATTTCGACTTATCGAAAGAGTGATGATCTCATTGAGGTCAGAGGTTATCATGTAGGTTGGGTTCATCCTCTGCCAACCAGCGGACGTTGATACATGTATACAAACCATTGTTTTGCATTGAAATTACACTAAACTGCAATATTTGAACGTTTACTACCTCCCACAGCAATTTGCAAAGTATTCTGCCGCATTTATCAGTTGCCCTCTCATTACGCCTCATTCTGCGAAAATCCCCTCTGCTCCCTAGCTCCCACTCCCCTCCCCTCTGCGCCAAGTAAGTTCCTGCTGTCCAACCTCTCGTGAAGGATTCCTTCTCACATAATTACACATCATTACCCGATTACTTTTTAAAACTTGCTTACATCACATGTACGGGGCGTCGAACCACACAGGCTTGATAATCATTTTAATTAAGTTAAAAGAAGTTCATCATTACAGACAACATATCGTACTCTTCCGATGAATAAGTTTCGAAAACTTGCCAGCAGAAAACGGTGTCCTACCCTCTACTCATCCGATAGTTCACCAAAGTTGCCAACTGAAACAAATAATAAAATTACATGTAAACTCCTCTTGTGGGCTCTTGATAGGATAAGACATTACGCTCCCGCTAGACCACAGTTTGGGAATACCTCAGCGTGTCCTCGTAGGCAGTTTCATTATCAACATCTCATCAATCGATGCTAGGAGACTGTATGGAATGTACATATTTATCAGGCATATGTCTGTCACTTGACTCCGATGCCACATATATGCTCCATGAAGTTGCATTTTGTAGTTACCGTAGAATGCGCCTCTGGAAAGGATATTGGGACTCTACATTTTCTTACAATATGGAAGCTCATTTTGAAGCTCATGGGGTAAATGAAGTGTTAACACGCTTATGAACATCGAAAATTTAATTTTGTCTCCATGATAGAGTGAACACAGGGATGGCGGCTAGCTGCAATAATAGCGCTGTTCACGGTTACAGGTTTGTTTCTAAATATAGCTGTACGCGCGCGACATCGCACACGCAGCTTGAAATGCGGACAAATTTTATCAATGTTGCATACATGGCCGTTTTTGCAGCTAATACTCAGAGTCGTGAATATGTTTTTTAGTATTCATTGTTACACTAGCAGTCACCCACTGAGATGTATTTTCGTCGTTCTTGCATGCGTAATTTTCAAAAGCGTTATCTGAAAATGCGGACAAATATTTATTTTTGCATATTAATTAGAGAACAGTGACGTAAACTGTGAACGGCCCTATTGTAGCCTTGGTTTGCCGTGGGGCTTTGGCTCCTGTCGTGCGACTCGTGCTATATGCAACCAAGCTTGATGACTCCGCAAGCCACACCGAACCAAGCTTGGTTGGGGCATAGCGCGAGCCGCACGACAAAAGCCAAAGCCTCACGGCCAACCAAGGCTATGCAGCTAGGATGGCGGCCATTTTGAATTTCATGTATCGGTAAATATTGGCTGATGTGTTGCTCTGGTAACAAAATTTTACACCGTGAAACCCTATTTTTACTCCTGATTTTGAAAGAGAGTGGTTTAATGTTTCCTTGAGGAAAGTTTGAACAAAGGTTTACGGCTTTCATTGCCGGGGCGCCAACTAACCTAAATGATAACCGCCTATAATAGGTTTTTGACCAAGAGAGCTACAGGGCAAATATCCAAGATCGATATTTTCCGGTTTACAGTACTTGTGTTATTATTTTGCTGACTCCGCAAGCCACACCGATCGCGAAGCTCACCTGGAGATTTTTTTCGCAGGAGGAGTTTAATTGACGATATAGATGTCAGCGGGATTCACTTATTACATCACTGTAATCATATGCAACGACCTATGAGCTGTGTGATATGCTTTTTAATACCTCGTTTATTTACTGGTGTTAAATTAAGGGGACTTATAATGAGGCTTTGGCCTAGTTTCAGAATGACTCGCTGGTAAATTGCCGCCTTAGGTTTACAACTGCAGTTATTCTTTTAATCTAAACAATGTACCGTATTCTAGTGGTTGAGCATTTTATACTTTGAAATTCGTTGAGGATTCAGGTACGCATTTATGCCTGGCGTGCTTTGAACAGAAGCAGCTTGATCATTGATTTGTTATTATATGCAACGAACATCAGCTACAAACGTAACATATGATATTTCCTTTCCTGGCGATAGTTTATTCGTTATTTTTCTTAACCTGAATGTCCTTTTGCCACAAATTTCAGCCAACAGCATTACGTATCATTGTGATCTTCACGGTTTTCAATGGGCGACAGCTGAGATAAAAAGATTACATAATGCACTATTATATAAAAACAGAACTTGTTCAACAAAATTGTTCTGTACTTCTAAATCCTGTGCAACTCATACGTCGATTCCGTTGTAGATTATGAACATACATGTCGTGTTTTACTTAAAAATTTAATTAACACTGCTACGAAAGAGTACATTCAAAGACGAATAAATCACTGTAAAATAGAGGACGCCAGATACGTAATTACGCGTACAAAATGTAGGTGCCGATGTTCAAATTTGAACTAGTGATCATATCGTTAATACCATGTTAAATATTAAAAACACTGATGTTCTAAACATGAACACCTAGTGTTAACAACCATCTCCTTCAATTGTTCAACAACTCGACAATACAGAATTTTACAATACTGTGAAATAAATAACAATCTTTTGATTTTTACTTTGCTGAGGTTACGTAAAATTCACTGCTGCCTTTCTGTCAGGCAAACATACACAGATTTTGATTTGACGAATTTCACACTAACTGAAAAATATCTCCGGTCTATAATTGCTGAAAGCATGTTTTTTTTTCTGAAAAAAAAGCAATACAAAATAATTTTGCACATTTTGTACGGGTTGAGATTTTGAAACATTGAAAAGAAAATAAGAAAACCACCATGAAGGTTTTAATTTTAACATCTACGTGCAAGATGCGTTCTACTCCTAAACACTTGGTATTTAAATTTTACACCTTTTCTAATCCTGCATTAAAGCGGAAGGTGCGACATTTTTCTTTTAAACACACGCTGCAGTCGTTATCGAGCGGAAGCAAGACCAGAAAGGGTACGTATTCGCTCCAAAAAAGGTGTTAAATTTTAAAGCATCTTTTGACCACAGTGGAAATAAGTCTTCAGACTGTGAAATCCATGCACGATTTTGTTTTTGCTGGTTATTTTATGTATCTTGTTGTGCAAAGTAAGTAAATAAAAAATAAAATAAAAAATAAATCTGTATTATTATCTTGTAAAATTAACTGTATCGTTGTTTGAAATAGCTAAAATACGTGAAGAAACCTTTTTTTCTTTCAGTGGCTGGTATACCCAACACATATGACGGTCTATTAGTATAGGTGCAGTAGCCTGTTTTTGTGAGTAGTTTTCCATGCTGATTACAATATATTTTTTTGAAAAAGGTTCTACAGTGTTTACGTGAACTTTTCTTTTCTTTATGTTTTGATTGGAGAGTTGTTAACTCTGTTGGTGCTTTCCCAAGACCAGCTTAACAAAGTTGTCATATGCATTTGTCCGTCTTATACAAAATGTTTGTATTTTACTCGAGACATAGTGTATTTTTAGAATAAAATAACGCTAATCAATATCACTAGTCTGTTTTGTTATTTCAAGGCTTGAACACCCCCTGAACGCCTAAATTAAAGGTGTTCAAGAAGTGCATATAGTGTGTCTTATAGACATTAACACATCTGTCGTTGAACGTCGTCCATACGTTCAAAAAGTGTTACAGCTCTTTGAAAGCGTAAATGCGTTCAATTTTTTGAACACGTAGTGTGCAAAATCTGCACGCGTGTGTTCAAAAATCGAACATTGGTGTTAAACATATTTGAACACGTATAGTGTTAAATTTCAGAACATCCAGACGCGTACAGACGCGTTCAAAAATGTTACAAAAAGGCGTGTAATTAAACATTTAACTTTACAGTGTAGACAATACCGCTCGACATTAAATTTATAGCCTAGGGCTAGTGATCGCCAAATAATCTGAAAACGTGTGAAACCCATGTCTGATAGAAATTTGTAAGCCTTTCACAGTGTAAATCGAAATGAAGATTAATATCATGTATAACCCGTTATCTCATTTGTAATCATCAGATAGCTTCCATCTGATATTTTTCTTCCTCTGGCATAAACGTTGTTCAAAAGAGGGAAATTGCCATTATTGACAGGGAAAAAAACTGCTGAGATTGGCGTGAACTGAACTGAAAGAAAGTGAAATCCTGAAGGTTTACATTAGCCGATGAGAATTCTATAAATCGAAACCCACTCACGACATGCGACTACTCCGCTGGGTGACAGCTACAGTACGCGTATTGCATAACCAGTCGCATTTTTCGCATCGGCGTCGCATCGCATTCGCATATGCACCGCATCGGCATCGCATCATTATTTTCCTACGTCGCATCGCATCGCATCAACTAGGGAAAACGTAGACCGCATCACTGTCGCAGACGGAGGATGCATCGCATCGCATCGCATCATTATTTTCTTACGTCGCATACGCATCGCATCGACAAGGAAAAAAACGTTGGTCGCATCATTGTCGCCGCCAAAGGATACGTTTCATCGCATCGGTCAATCACCTCGGGTAGCATCGCATTCCGGTGCTGACAGCTCGAAAAATGTACATGCATCTCTTTGAAAGTATAATTTATTCAATCGGTCACATTTTGCCGGTTCAAAGCAATGTAAAATTCGTACAAAATTTTTAATTTGGTAAATAAGTAGTAACGCTTCCTGCTCAAGAATAATGCTGATTAAAGTATTGTTTCTGTAATGACAGTAAGACATTCCACTATCCTTTTTACGCACATGTCTGATAATGTCGTCCTTTTCTTTTTTTTTCCTTGAAGAAAATGAACTTCTAAACCTGGTTTTTCCTAAATTCCTCATTTGATTTCAGAAAAACTTTTGACGTGATAAGTGTTTAATTTGTGATGGAACTATTACCTTCCGACCTGGTTGACATAATAATAATTAAATATTTCTATTAAGCGACATCAATGGAGATATAGGTTATTCGTGTCAAATGTTCTATATTGAGACAAGTTTGCCGAAGTCACATTTTATTACAAAAAGATAACTCTTTACTAGTCGACATGGGCATATGATTCGTACAAAGCCATTACATTTTCGTCGAACTACGTTGCCCAAATAAATTTGCCCAAGTTATTCCTTGTGAGGAAAGTATATTATATCATCTTTATTACTATGAAAACAGCCATCACTTTTATGTACAATGTCGGCACAAATTTGAAGATATTGCATCATTTTTGTTTTCTTGATTATTACCTTTAAATTTATGTTATATGTAGATTATCCCTTTTATCGATACCATGTTGCCTTGTTAATGAAAATCACAGTCTATAAAGTCTATACGATTTTGTAGCTGATATCACAGACATTTTAAAATTCGGTTATGCAAAGTACGATCCCTCAAATGTACTAGATCACAATTGTGGAAGATAAAATTATTGATCATTCACGTACAGGGGATTTTATCAACATTTTCATTAATGATATAGCTTTCGTTTACTTCACCTTTTTCTCAAAATTCGTTTTGTAATAAATATCCTAATGAAGATTTTGACAAATTCGTATGTGATCTCACCTACACTACACTTATACCATTACTTGTACTAACCTCAAAGGCAGCAGCGGTTTAAGAATGACGCATTCTGTTGTAAGTCTTGGTCATATGTTCAGTTATTTATACTTAGCTTAGCCTAACGACATTGTTTGTTAGCCCACAGGATATCGCGAGCAATATTCGTCTGGAAGTTATGAATATGATCAATACATATCATGTATAAAACTTTTTTCATTGTGCAAACGTTACCTGTGCCTAATGTGTGACTATTACTTACCATAGCTATCTCTGTATAGTATTTCAAAGAAAACAGTCCATATCTGTTAATTGCCCACCCTAATCTCCTTCATTAATTCGTTCTGCCGATCACCTACGTAGGGGCTTATCGCACAGACCAAATATTTCGTTAGCAGCTCATAAGGTTGGTCAAGGCGATAAGCCTCCGCCGTTTCAGTGTTCATTTTCTTCAAATTTTCACGCATTCACACTACAAATCTACACAATTGTGCCATAAGTATTGAACTTTATTACACAGGTTGAAATTTCCCCCAAAATGTGAGCGAATCGAATTTTTGAATTACTTTATGGGACTCCATGGGTCGCATACGGATTTCTGCGTTTTACTTCGTTCCGTTTTTGGCACTGCATCGTAACTTCTGGAGAGTGTAACTTGGTGCCACGTTGACGGATTAGTTTTATTTTTATTTATTTATTCACGATGAAGGATTTCCAATTTACAAGCACAAATCGGGGAGATAACCCAATAAGGTTGTAATCTTCCATTGGGTCCTTTAAACAATAACTGCAAACAATAAAGGTTAAAGTCTATATAAACTTTGAGGACTAAAAAATAAAAATGCGAATAAAAGCAACATGAAATGTTATTTTTCTACATTTGCCAGGATAAAAGGTTTTTAATTGACTTTTAAAAACATTAAGATTAGTGCTACATCTTATAGTGTATGGTAATGAATTCCAGTGTTCTGCAGCACGAATAGCAAACGTTCTCTGTCCACTTGCAGTGCGGAATTTCGGAAGAAGCAATTTCAAAGTAGAAGCTGCACGTGTGTGATAATCATGAACATTTCTGAGTGGAACGATTGCTTGTATAAGGTAAGGTGGCGCTAAATTTATGATACATTTATATGTTAAAATACAGTTAAAATAAAAAAACATGTAACTTGATAGATAAAACATCAGCCAACTCGTAAAGGAGATCAGTTAAAGTCATAAAATCAGCATCGAGAAGAACTCTAAGCGCTCTCCTCTGTAATTTATACACACTGTTAATATTCTTGGCAGTCGTATTTCCCCTTACAACACAGCAATAGTCTAAGGCTGATTGTATCAAACCGAAGTACAAAGTTTTACTGAGGTGGAGCGGAATGAATTGTTCAAACGTCGAAGTAGGCCTATTCTCTTACTCAATGAAACGCAGACCTTATCAATATGGTTATCCCAAAACATTGTCTAAAGATACTCCAAAGATATTTTTAAAAGGAACACACAAGAGATTTGATGTTCATTAATCGATATATCAAGAACGTTCTCCAGTGTCTCAGCATCGTATAGTTTTTGCCGAGAGCCAATTAGCATTACTTTTGTTTTACGTTCGCTGATAACCATGCCATTGGCCTTTACCCCATTGGAAATAGGGGTAACTTCATTTTGAAGTGAACGATTTACATAGGAGATTGAGGCTCCAGTCCTTAGAAGGGTCTAATCGTCAGCATACATATCAAGATTTGAATTTTGTAAAGAGAGGGTAAGTCATTCATAAAGATTGTGAAGAGAAGAGGACCTGAAATGGATCCTTGTGGAACACCAATATTTATCTTTTCCATATCTGATAGTTTGCCCATGTAGCAAACAATTTGGGAGCGGTCTGACAAATATGAATTGAACCAATTTATGACATCTCTATTACATCTCTATGTAAACCATTTAAAGATAATCTCTTAACTGAGATATGCAAGATCGAAAACTTTAGAAAGATCCAGGAACATTATTCCAGAGATTCGTCCTGCGTCTGTATTTTCTAATAATTCGTCACAAATACGGAGAAGGGCAGTTTGACAAGAATGCTGCTTTCTGAATCCTGACTGCTTGTAGTAAAGAAGGCCTCTATCAGACAAATATTCATATAACGTATTGTGTATATGGTTTTCAATCATTTTTATACAGCTGGTAAGATTGAAATGGGCCTATAATTTGACATCTCGTTCACACTACCGTTAACCTTATAAATGGGAGTTACTCGGGTACATTAAATGTGGATAGAAAGATTGCATTGTCAATACTAGCATTCGACACATTTGTAAGGGACGGTGAAATGATAGAGGCACCATAGCGCAATAACTTTGCATTGATATTATCAGTACCTGTCGATTTAGCATCTAATAACATTTTTGTGACAAAGTCTTCGCACGTACGTGGAATGCGAAATGAATTTTCAAGGACTTTATTTCTCAAATTATTATTTAAAGAGGAATAATCGATATTCTTATCTGTTGAAACGTTAAGCGTTTTTGAAATATTCACAAAATGGTAATTGAAGGCATTTGCAATAGCAGAAGAGTCTGTGATCATAGCATTGTTAACAACTATAGGGATATGTTCATGCTCCATTGGTTTTATTGTGTTATTGTAAATATTCCAAACTGCCGTTGGGTTTGAGCCTTTGCTTGAAATTGAAAGTTCTTGAGTAAAATAAGCCTTCTTTGTTTTGTTGATTAGATGGACAACTTTGTTCCTTTCCAGTCTGTAATCGGCAAGTTTGCTAGCATCACGTTTCGAGAGCTTCAAAAGGGGATCCTTTTTACGTATAGCATTTAGTACATCTTCGTTCATCCAACCCGGTTGTCTAAACTGTTTAACACGTTTTTCGATAAATGGCCAGGTGGTAGTTATAATAGTGACTGTTTCGAAAACAAAAGCTATCGTGACAAACGTGAACAAAAGCCGTTACTTTATTCAGAATCCACCACTTTTCACTTTCACGCCTAATTTAGCGTAAACAAAGCAGAGTATCAAACAATCTAAGACACAGTTTCTCAAACACTTAACCATGCTGATTACCACGGTAACAGCTTATCCACAGCCATTACCTACTCGTACTTATACTTTATTAAGTGACAAAACTCAAAAACGCACATTTTGGCCAAAACAAACAAACGCAAATAAGTTTCGAAACATTTTCACAATTTTCGTAATCTTCAATAGGCAAGCTAACAAAATATTCAATGCATGTCTGATGTATAAATTCATTTTAACTGTGAAAACCAGTTATCAACTGCATCTAATTTTTTCAGACAAATTGACTTCTTGCTACTCTTGTTCCAAACAACATGGAGATCTTTTTATTCAAATGATAAAGTGTGAATTGATGTCATCGTTTGTCATCGGGAAAAGGTTTGTGATTCATCCACAGACGTTTGCGGGAATCGGATCTCTCCTTTGATCAACAGCATGTCGAATACCAATCATACAACATAGTTAAAGTTGTTGCCCAGTATCCATTAAAAATCCATGTCCGGGAAGACGAAATATTTTACAATCGTTATCAATGTCCATCTATGAGGGAAAGCGGGCCTGTGTCGTTCAAGCGTGTGTCTTGAAAATAACCCATCCTGCCGTCAATTTTAATCGCTAGCTTGCCAACAGTGGTGTATTGGATGAAGGTAAACGCCGGGCCGCCGACTTTCTCGATCTGCCGCCATCCCCTGCTTCCAATACTGATGGATTTTCAGATTGTGAATATCTGTAGGATATGCAATGCTCCTTGACGAAATGTGTTGGTGATTCAGCTTATGGCATGCTTATGCTATGGAATAGTCGATAGCTAATTTGTCACATGCACCATTGTGTCAAATTTGAAATATCTTGAGGGAATCACAATCGATAGGCGCAGGCAAGAAAATATAACTGCCTTCTTAAGGTTACCCGAAACAGGGGCGATTTGAATTGAACTCATGACCGTAAACGTAGCCTAGCAACTGTGTGTTGTTCAGTGTAACCGTGTTCATAAAGTAATAGAAGTTCATGAAAAGGGTGATCGCTTGTAAGTGAAAGACTTGTCTGAGAACGATTCCATTCTCTGATTTCCCTATTATTTCAAATGCAACATCACAGACAAACTTTAGGTGCTATGATGAAAACACTTTGATTTTACTTTGTCAATATACATTCTCACATTCGTGAACTAAACACCCCAACAGTTACTCCCGCCGTCGACCAAATGATTTATCTAGATTATTAAACTGCTCCCTTTTCAGAACGCAGCATTTACCATCCGGTGACATAGTCCGAAGAAAATACATGTGCATGATACAAAATACATGCACGTATTGGAAGAATTTTCAGAAGATCGGGCGGCGTATTTTTATCACGTTTAATTTTGTACACAGCAACTTTTGCAAATTTCTGGATAACATAAATATACTTCGAGATGTTAACAGTTCCGATGTGTTACATTGCAGAAAAAAACTAATACATTTGTAAAGTGATCCACCGAGAGCGTTCTCCGTAACTGTACGCCCAAAAGAACCTCTTTGTTTCAAAGGTATACAGGCTCCAAGCCACAACTATGTTGAACTTCGGAACATGTTTACTGAAATGCATTTTTGAGTTTCTAGTACCTAATAACGGTCATATCGCTTTAGCTGTTAGACCTGCTTTCGCCAGAAACCGACCATGATAGTGCAGTGCGTTAAGGACTGGTCAGTTTCTTCGGCCGGGGGAGGGGGCGGTGGATTAATTTTTGCAGACGTCAAAAAGTGGCTGATCCCCGGCCCCTATTCCAACCTTCGAAAAAAGGTTGACTCCCTATTCCAACTTTCGAAAACAGGGTGACTCCCTATTCCAACTTTCGAAAACAGGGTGACCCCCTCCCTGCTCGCGACAATTATAAATATAAAAGGTGGAATATAAATTCAATAAGTCACTTTATATATATATATATATATATATATATATATATATATATATATATATAATATATATATATATATATATATATATATATATATATATATATATATATATATATATATATATATATATATATATATATATATATATAATTTAGGGGTACATTTTAAACATTCCGTCATTCTGTGTTTTAATGAAATTGTTTTCATGACAGTTGTAACATAGGAACTTAAAAGTGTATAATCTAAAGTTGAAATACAGTGTTTTGAATGAGCTGTGAATGTATTCCACACTTTTTATGTATAACCAGATGTCCAGAACTATTGTACGAAAAATGTGATTGTGAAATATTAGTGCATGTTGCTTTCTAATACTGAATTTTCATAGAGAAAACAGAAAAGTGTCAGGAACTTGTCATGCTGTTCATATGAACTGCAGATTTCACAATGATTAGTACACTTTGCAATACAGACTTTCAATTTATAGACATCAAGATATTTCTGACATATATCTCTGATATATTAAAGCTCCATAAGCTGTATCTTTTGGCTATTTTCACAGAACTTTTGCTTTGAGGTTTCCCTATACTTTCTGCATTGAATCCCTAAACTGTAATTTAATGCCAATTATTCAGCATATCAACAAAACCTATAAGAGTATAATCTACGTTGTTATTGTTGAAACTTTTATTCAAGTCCGGACTAGAATTCATTTGTAAACAATAAACAATGATCACTACACACATATAGTCTAGTCGGAAGGTAGGGTTCCCATGTACCCCATGGATGTATTTTTTAACCTATATTTTTGTAATCCTTAGGGTCTATATTTAATGAATTTGATGTTCCCAAAATCAAATAGTGTCCCATGGGGTTCATTTGGCGCCATCTTTGCCGCCATCTTGGCCGCCATCTTGGATTTCAACAATGGGGTAGGGGTCACGTATTTACCGCTCGACGGAAACAGAAACAATAAAATACTACAAAGTTACATATTTAGAAAGCCAAGATCATGGCCTTTTGATTGATATATAACTTAATAGGGATAAATTAATATTCGAACCTCGATTAGACTTTATATCGGCCATTGACCGTAAATTGTAAAATTTGCTAAATTTCACACCCAATAATTAAGTTCCCGTTCCTCCAAACAATTTTTCATAAGGTATTTATATATTTTTTGGAGAAACTCAGTGCAATGAACAAGAAAAACAACATTAAAAGTATGTGTCTTGAGGTTTAGTGGGTGCATGAGCTTGTTTTCTTATTACGAGGTATGCCATATATCCGTGTGTAACATAAGGGTAGGGGTAATGTTTCCCTTTCTGTTTTGAATCATGAATGATGAAACCATAAAATTGTTACATTTTTTGAAAGTGCTGCATCAGACCTTTCTAAAAATATATAGATTTATGGGGAAAAGGTGCATGTTTAGAAGTTACAAAGCTTAAACCTATCGGTTTGTGTCGATTTTAAGTGATTTTTTAAGAACGAAATTACAACCTATGGGGTAGGGGTAATGTTTCCCTTTCTGCCTCGAACCATGAATTATGAAACCATATAAATGTTATACTGTTTGAAAGCTCTGAAATAGGCCTTTCCAAACATGTATAGTTCTATTGGGAAAAGTCCATAGTTTAAAGTTACAAAGCTTATGCCTTTCAGTTTGTGTCAATTTTAAGTGATTTTTTAAGAACGAAATTACAACATATGGGGTGGGGGTAATGTTTCCCTTTCTGCCTCGAACCATGATTTATGAAACCATATAAATGTTATACTGTTTGAAAGCTCTGAAATAGGCCTTTCCAAACATGTATAGTTTCTATTGGGAAAAGTCCATAGTTTAAAGTTACAAAGCTTATGCCTTTCAGTTTTCGCAATTTTAAGTGACTTTTTAAGAACGAAATTACAACATATGGGGTGGGGGTAATGTTTCCCGTTCTGCTTCGAACCATGAATTATGAAACCATATAAATGTTATACTGTTTGAAAGCTCTGAAATAGGCCTTTCCAAACAAGTATAGTTTTAATGGGAAAAGTCCATATTTTAAAGTTACAAAGCTTATGCCTTTAAGTTTGTGTCAATTTTAAGTGATTTTTTAAACAAAATTATAATATAAGGGGTAGGGGTAATGTTTCCCGTTCTGTCTTGAACCATGAATTATGAAACCATATAAATGTTATACTGTTTGAAATCTCTGAAATAGGCCTTTCCAAACATGTATAGTTTTATTGGGAAAAGTTGCATATTTAAAAGTTACACAGCTTAAGCCTTTCAGTTTGTGTCAATTTTAAGTGATTTTTTGAACAATATGCACAAAACAGTTAGTCCGTTGGCCAGGTATCGAAATCATCCCCGCTAAGGCATTTCACCCACTATGATTTTCTGTTAGCTAGTATTCTCAGCTGTTATCATCTGCTTATTTTCCATTTAACTGATGGTGTGTGAGAGTGTAACGACTTGTTTGTGAAGGGCTGTCACGCCCTCGGAAGTAAAATAGGAATGGGTGAGGGGTAACATATTTACCGCTAGTCGGAAACAAAAACAAAAAAGTACCATAAACAATACATTCTTAGAAAGCCCGGATAATCCCCTTACCATTGGTATAGAACTAAATGGGGATAAATCGATATTCAAACATCGATTAGATTTTATATCGGACATGAAATGTAAATTGTAAAATTTGCTTAATTTCAAACCCAATAATTAAGTTCATGTTCCTCCAAACAATTTTTACAAGGCATTTATATATCATTTGAAAGAACTTAATGCAATAGAGAAGTAAAAAAAAACATTAAAAGAGTGTATCTTCATGAGACTTATGGGTTGCGTCGATTGTTTTCCAAATATATGGTATGCCGTACATCCCTCTATGATATACATTTAAGGGATAGGGGTATGGGTAATGTTTCCTCTCCTACCAAACGCAGCGAATAAGGAACCCACATAAATATCATATCTCTGAAACACTAACGCAGTTGTTTTTCCTACAAGATATGGCTTGATGGGGTAAACTCAAAAATTATGCAGTGACAATGCCTAAACTCAAAAGTTTGTGTTACTTTACTGACATTTACTTGTTAAAAGGAACATAGAAAAATACTCCATAGGCATTAAATAGCACTAAAAAGTTAAAATGGTGGTTAATAAAAGACGTTTTACTAATTTCAATAATTCAAATTAGGGAAAGAAAGTTAACAGCTATAATATGTCAAAAATTGTATATTCCAAACCCACAAACACTAAATTGGATGTCATAGTCGTCATGCTAGGTTGATATGACAGCAGCAACAATCAAACCCTTTTCTTTAATTGTATCGCGAGAGATATATAAGCAATAAAGCACCACCTTGAAAGGATACCACACGGTTTCGACTGGTAAACAACATATACGCACGAACTTCAGTCGCGCGTATAAGGAGTGAAATGGTCAAAACCGAGCTCGAGTGGTGTACCCAACTTATAGGGGTTGTTTATCGCTATATTATATCAGTACATTGAAACTTGTGATGAAAATAAAAACAATGTGAAAGAAACCCACATTGGAGATAGGAATGGCCAACTTTACAGTATATCGTAAATATATGCACAGTCACGTGACCGTCTGGGCAAATCAGAGCTCACTATTAATAGTGTTACTTTTAATACCACACGGGAACACGAGAGAATCTTTTATCGCTCAAAACCAATCACCATTAATCCACAATATAGCTTCTCCATACTAAGATAAGATGGATCGACAACACTTTACCTTCCTTACCAGAAAACAAGAGATCATAACCAATTTTTCGAAATTATTTTACAACGCAGAACACTATATACTCCCAATGAGGATTGCATTTTCGACTGGGTACTAAAATTCAATATCAAAATAATTCTGGAACTAAAACCCGAAAAGCCAAATGTCACATAACGCATTCAAATTACGCAACTAAATAGTAAACAGAAGGCGAACAAACACTCTCTACACCAAGCAATAAGAAGGCGAGACAAACCTCAGAAAATGACTAAAAAGGCTTATATTCCCATTGACACCTCAATGTTTAAAATGCCTTGTGAGTGAATCTATCATTAGTTTCTTATCATGGATGACATGTAACCAATGTTAGACCCTGACGTCTTTGAAGCAAAGACCCTACAAACGGACGTTTTAGGGCCAATGCTTGGAGATACCATTCCCACCAGCATGATCGAATCAGAGAGACTAGATTGATCTAACTTTCGAGCTAGATCAGCCACCAGCAGCTGAGAAAAAATAAGTCAACATAATCATCAGAGTCAAGCGAGCTAGACAACGGCTTCACACATTATACTCCACAGAGAGGACATTCTTACAAAATTTACAAAAAGCGTTCAAAAGCTTCGTTAAAGGCATTGTTCGCGATCCCAGGAACGGGCATGGCTGCATGGTTGCGTGGCAAATGCAAAATATTAGTCATGCTGAATCAAGGTGCAATCAAGTAATAGCTTATTTATAGATTGGGAAAATCCTAATCCTAAAAGTAATGATGGAATATAAACTTTGTGAAAAGTTGAGAAAATTTGCCACTTCTTTGATTTGTATGTTTTACATTCCACGTTGTACAGTACTGCCTGTACTATACATGAACAGTCAATACATCCGGCAAGTATTCTGTGCTGTTCTTTTATAGTTAGGTCCCTGTACTGCGGCATTTTGTAATACTGACGCATTTTGTAATAACTTACGCAAAATGTAATAAGGGGTATCAGCATTTTGTAATAACTGACGCATTTTGTAATAACGTCTGCAGTATTTTGTAATAAACCAGTCTACGCGTTTTGTAACAAGGGTATCAGCATTTTGTAATAAAAAATTGTCTACGCAAAATGTAACAAGGGTATCAGCATTTTGTAATAATTCGCACTTTGTAATAACAGTTAACGCATTTTGTAATAATTTTAAAAACTTTTCCCAGTCTTAAAGCATTAACAGATATTTTTTGACTTTGGAATGGTATTACAAAGTGTGTGTTTACTCGTTAATAAGTACAAAAATTGATCGCTCCCTGACTTCCATTTCAAATTAGAATGACTTAATTTTAGATAGCTGTCATCAGTATTTTTCCAACTGATCATCTGAGGCAGGTAACTACTAGATTTTGACTAGTTTTTTATCATATATTTGAGAGAATAATTGGTATACACAGTCAGTTGATTTATTAAATAGAGGATAACAACATTCTTTCTGATGTACATGTATTGCAGACAACCAGCAGTCAACAGGTAGATACTCAGATAAAATAATATACAATAACATAAAATAAATTACTATACATCTGCCTTCGCAAACAATAGAATCGAGCTTCCGTAAAACGGCCACGTAACGGGCATGCAGTAACCCCTTTACTTTCATATTTGATGATAAACATTGCATCATTGAATGGCTCCATACTGAAACTCCATTCTGTACTTTGAAAATAACTTCTGATAAAAGAAACAGAAGTAAATGTATTACTGATGTTTGAAGGTGAAAAATATTATGAGGTAATAACGACAGTTCACCAAGACGGCACTGTACAAATCTGGCACGACATCGCTGCTCGGCTCGTACATCCGATGTTGGATGAGCGCGCGATGTAAACAAAGATGGCGCTTACCCTTAACCCGCTCGCAGAATATGCCTTTAAAGTGTATGGAATAATGCATCGGAAACGACGGGTGCATATATTCTTAATAAAAAAGGAGATGTATGATATAGAAATACCGGGCGACGCGCTGACCATTAACGTTTGTTTGTGGGCAAGGGCGAGAGGAAAGCCAAAAATTAACGGGCGAGGCTTGCCGAGCCCGTTAATTTGGCTTTCCTCGAGTCCACGCCCACAAATAAACGTTAATGCTCAGATCGGAGTCTGTTATTTCCATTATATTATCATCGAACGCAAGGAAACCGTCAAAATTTCCGAAAATTTCAGGAGCGAACGACAACTGGGCCCCAGAAACTGAGCAATACGCAACGCACTGTCACGCGTGCTGTCAAAAATCGGCAAAGCCGGAGATGTTTTCAGAAAAAAGTATCTTAACTTGACCTACAAGTGCACCATTTTATTTTGTGATTGATTATGAATTACGTTTGAGCTGTAAAATTACGATACTTTGAGTCGTTAATCTTATTATTCATATTCACGGGCATGTAATCAAACCATTACTCACGTGGTTTAGCTCGACCAATCAAAATGCGACGGGCAGGGCATGGTAATATAATAACTATTACGAAAATACCGCAAAGTAAGCATTCAGACATTAGTGCAACGCATCGCCGGACGCGCTAAACGCGCTAATGACTAAATCTATGTGTCGTTATACATTCTTTGCGTCATTTTCATAATAACCTTAACTATACTGAAGTATCTAAAGTAAACAAAATTAAAACTAAACTAAACTAAACTAAACTAAATAGTCAGAATAATCTGATGTTTTAGTGATTTGACTTGTTCGTCCGCGGGGACTTACAGATTGGGTCCCGTCCGTCTGTGCGTCCGTCCGTCCGTCCGTCAGTGCGTCAGTTCGTCCGCAGCCATTTCTCAGACACTGCTGAACCAATTTGTTCAAACTTGGCACAAAGGCATAGCACTATGACCTACAGATGCACATCGATTTATTTTTCGATACGATTCAATATGGCCGCAAGGTGGCCATATTTTGCGATTTTTCATGTCTTTGAGCCATAACTCAAACATCCTTGAACCGATTCTATTCAAACTTGGCACAAAGGCATAACACTATAGCCTACATATGCATGTAGAATTATATTGCGATACGATCCAATATGGGCGTGAGGCGGCTATTTTGTTGCGATTTTTTCATGTCTTTGAACCATAACTCAAACATTCTTGAACCGAATTTGTTCAAACATTGCACAAAGGCAAAGCACTATGGCATACATATCCATGTATCAATTAACCTTGCGATAGGAGCCAATATGGCTGCAGAACTGCCGTTTTTTGTTGGAATTTTGCATGTCTTTGAAGCTTAATTCAAAGGTCATAACACCGATTTTGTCCAAACTTGGCACAAAGATCATACACTATGGCATACATGTACATGTCAATGTACTTCGTGACATGTTCCAATATTGTTGCCAGATTGTCCTTTTTCCCCAATATCGCTGCTAGATGGTCATTTTTGAATTTCTTCTTGTCTTTGAGGCTTAATCATATGCAAATATTCCTTATCCAATGTTGTTGAGACTTGGTACAAAGATAAAGTACTATGGCATACATATGCATGTCTACTAATTTTCTGCTATGATCCATATGGTCAATAGACAGTCATTTAATTTCAATTTTGGTGTGATTTTTATGTCTTTAAAACATAAACATAGGTCACTGTCCTTCGATGGACTGATTTTGTTTAAACGTGATATGGCTGCATTCTTGTGCACATTAATTTGTTTCATTATATGATCCGAAATGGCTAATTACAACAGCATACCCGATCCCATACTATTTCTAAAATTCCACCAAAACATGTGTATAGTATGTGCCATCAAGACACTAGAGGCAGTGAGGGCATCGTTATGTGTGATATAATCAAAAGTTCCTTCAATGGTCATTACCGGCAGAGAGGGGTCAATTTTATTGAACGTTCCTCAGATTACTTTATTATGCAAGTCACAGGCCTGATGCACCCCGCATCAATATCATTCGACAGCTACGTAGACCACAGCTACCTAGACACCAAAGATTATAACAAAATGGACAAGCGGGGACTGTGTCATCAACGATGACTTGTTTAGCTACTAAAGCGGAAGTATATCTGACCTGTTGAGTATGTATGTATGTATGTATGTATGTATGTATGTATGTATGTGTGTATGTGTGTATGTATGTATGTATGTATGTATGTATGTATGTATGTATGTATGTATGTATGTATGTATGTATGTATGTATGTATGTATGTATGCATGCATCTACGTGGGTAGGGAGGGAGGAAGGGAGGGAGAGAGGAAAGAGTGCCTGAGTATGTCTGTCTGTCTATCTATGTATCTATCTATCTATCTATATATCTGTCTGTCTGTCTGTCTGTCTGTCTGTCTGTCTATCTATCTTTCTATGGCTGTTATCATTTAATGATAATGGCAGATGGCAGGTATAACCAGTAGGATAGCGAATCAAATTTAGCGTAATCTTAGTATCGCAGGGCAGCTTATCCTAGCTCGTTGGCTAGACAAATTTTACCATAGGGCGATAGCGTAGATTAAAAGGAGGGAGACAACGGGAAAGAAATAGATCTATGAAAACAAAACCATGGCTAGATATGAATTGTCACCTTTTACATACAAGGAAAAGTGGCTTGTCTGTCGATAGAGCTTTATTTTGTACTTGTTATGGGATGATTAAAATAAATGATCATTCAGTATTTTAATTGACTGCTTCACGTCAGTGTTTATTTCAGTATATTTTGAAAAATATCAGCTGTCAGCATTGACATATTAACGTGCCCCTCCCATCTTATTACCGTAAATTATCGACAATCAACTTTAGAGAATCACATATCATACGTATAGAAGTGCCTAGAATACTGCAATCTTTCGTACGTTATTTTCCACTTTAACCCTTTGCACACCAAGGCCCTGTGGTGGAGTGACATTTGGAATTACCATCTGCCATGACGTCTGACTTCTTAAATTAACAAAGACTGTCCACCATACCATTATAATTTTGAATCACCATAAAATACTTGTCCCAAAAATATGCAAATTATGGTCACGTGATCTCATTAAGTATTCAAAATGGCCGCGCCAATATATAAAATATTGTTTTTTTTTAATAAATTTCTTTATTTTCATAGGAATTCCTCATTTATTCATCATTTTTCATCACGAAACCTGTTTTCTATCACGTCAGCATGGACTGAAATGAAATTGTGACAAAAATTTTGAAAAAAACACTGATATTTTGTATCATTTTGACCTGCTAAGTGTAATGAAAACAAAGGCTCTGTATATTAAGTGTTAGGTCGGTCAAAGCATAACGTAACATAACATCCAGCAACTAATATTATGAAATATTTCCCACAGTAAGTATGTATATTTTGAATGACAATGACACACTTGTCCCAAAATATGCTAATAATGGTCATGTGACCTGATTAGGTATTCAAAATGGCCGCCAACAATATAAATTGATCATTATTTTTACATGTTTTCCAATTTTCCAGTAAAAGATAATCGATATTGTATCATATCCCAATGCTTAATCACTATTTATAGTGCCATGACCATGGACTTTGATGTAAACTTTATATATTATGAAAAACTTTACACAGATTTGATAAAACTTACACAAATTTTCTTGTCTTCACTCATAAGTGAAGAATTACACACTGCGCCCTTGAATAGGGGTCAGACAGGTCAAGGTATCCTATTTTATAACATCTGACTATTGAATTTATCAAACTTTGTCCACAATTACAAGATATTTTTGGAATTGTAGTATTACAATTGCCCCAAAAATATGCAAATACTGGTCACATGACCTCATTAAATATTCAAAATAGCCCCCAGTATTCTAAATTTACAATGATTTTCACATGTTGCTTCTCTTTCTGACGACATTCTAAAGAATTTATCACTTCCTATTTCTCAATTATGTCTAAATGTATATTAGATTCCGTTGTCTATAACTGATGGTTCCAGGAAAATGTTTGTACACCGTCCCTTCACCCTACAGTGATTTTACTGAATAAACTTGTCGATATTGTAACACAAACGTTTCGATATTGAGGTGGGAGCCTCAAGGTTCTTTCACATTTTTATACATAAAAATTCATTTCTTTTCAAAGCTTATGCTTACTCTTTTGGCCTCCAAAACAGATTGAGCTTGCACTGAATCGCCGCTAGACAACTGTACGCGACCGTACCTCTAAGTCTTAAAACGAATAAACAAAGACACAAACAAAATCACTATCCCAAAAATCATCGTTTCGGACGAAAAAAAAACATCAAAATAAGTGTCTCACCATTCGTAAAATATCGTATGTTTAATGTTCAAAGACTGAAATATGCTGAGTTGGATTAGATTCAAACATGGAAGGGAGGAAAAAACTTCGTGACCGAAGAACAACGTGCGCGATCAAAGTTTCAAAATGGCGTCGCGACAAACTCAACAGCATTCCGAAACATCGAAAGCATAAATTTCGAGTAATGTTAGAATGAAATCGATTCTAGAAAATAAACTTTTAGGAAGGTATACAACTCGCAAGTCAAAAATTCACGGGGAATTTACGGGTTGATTGGCAATTTTCGTTGTTCAAAAAACGCGTGGCCGACGTATGGTGGCCGCCATCTTGATTTTTAACAACAAATGCATCGTCGAAAACTCGGGCGTTTTCTGCAACAGAACAGAGTAAACGACAAAAAACCGCAACTACCAATTTTAAAATCCCCATCGCTGATTGACCAAATTCGTTCGATTTTCTTATTTCTACAAGTGAAAGGGGGGAAAATATTCGTACTATAAGGTGCCTCTTCCTACCTAGCAAGGTCAAATTTGGTGGGCGAAAATTCGACGGAAAAACACGGAAAATCATAGACGAAAATCTAAAAAGAAACTACTCTCAATAAACACAGTTTTATTTCTCAGTTGTAGCAGAAATCCTGGCTATGGTAACAAAGTTACCTGAGGAGCAAAGACATGACAATAAATAAAAATACTCCGCACCGCAAGATGTTGCTAAACGCTACTGATGGCGTCCCCAAGCAAGCATTTACATCCGTAACGCGCTTCGTACCAACGGTAGAGCAATTAAGACCTTTAAACAATAGCGCACGTGTCTCGTTTCCAGACCGGTGGGTGGAGGGACGGTGGTTTGTAACACCATTTTTATGAACCCAATAAAAGCTTCGTTCAAATCACTGTGTACACTAATATTACAATCATTTTGCAAAACTCAGAATTTGATTATTCGAGTTTTGCAAACTTCATCCAATATACATGCAAAAACATAAGATACACAATTTTATTGTAACCAAAAACAATATTTATTGTTTTTATTTTTAAAAAACAATAAAACTAATGTAGCAACGCCCTAAAAATTAGACCGAAACCCTCAAAATGTCACGAGGGAACCATTTCTGGATAAGGTTGGTTTTGTTGCATGTACATCATTCGTATAATAAAATTAGGTCGTAGTATACAACACTGTCAATGTTGATGATGTCGCTGTCTTCTATCATATTCTGAGCTCTGCATGTCATCTCCAAGCCTTCCTCTTTCCATCCACCAACAGTAATATTGAATAAAAAATGCAGAAAGGTCTGCAGTATATTGTCTTTTCAAAGTACAGTACTGTATGTAAAACCAACAAAAACTTTCTCAGTTTGTTTTCTCAATTATAAATCGCATAATCTCATTCTGTCTTCAATTGCATTTTGAATGTCAACTCAGACCCCCTTATATGGCGTTAATATGATAACCTAGCACCGGTAGTGAGATATAATCTCGATATCATTATATGCTATCACATTTTTACGTATTCAGAAACCACAAAGCATTTTAAAATACATACAATATCAGCGGATGTTTATAATTATTACAAAATGCGTCAACTAATGTTACAAAACGCGTTTTATTACAAAACGCTGATACCCTTATTACAAATCGCGTAAACAATAATTTATTACAAAATGCTGATACCCTTATTACAAAATGCGTAGACCATTTTATTACAAAATGCTGATACCCTTATTACATTTTGCGTAAGTTGTTACAAAATGCGTCGTATTACAAAATGCCGCAGTACAGTCCCCGCAGTCCGAGATAAGTCTTTCTATAGTGTCAAACATTCTCTTCGATTACTGTAATCTACTCCAATAAATTGCCATTTAACTCATTTGTATGATTACAGGGAAGCCTAAGCCTACCTCTTACAATCTAATATTTGAGATATTTGACAACAACATGTATGCAATTTTCATATTTTTCATAGGCCTAAATAACACACAGAAGAAAGTCACATCAATGTTTTGTCCAATTGAAAGTCAAATTTTCACCGAAACAAGTAGAGGTGGCCATCTGTAAGCCAAACGAGAATTAATATTAGCAATTTAAAGATGGATATTAATTCAGCCTTTCCCATTTCCGATCCCAGTTACTCATACAACGGGGTATAAGCGAAAGCCAAGAGTATCGAATGTGTTGAAACCTAAGTGGCTCCTATTCAGTACCGCGTAGCCTACAGGTACACCTTAAAGAATACTTACCAGGACAAAACACCGAGTGTTGAATTCCTTCAAAAGTGGCAACACTTGGAAAGACACTGCGGCAACCAATGTATCACCCTGATTTCTAACTATTTACCTCTACAACCAATAAAGCACCGGGACCAAAGGCAGTTGTACATCACAAACTTAGGAGAGCGATCGAAGACACTCTCTACACAGAACGAAGGATGGAAGGCTGCAAAGACGATTCTTCAAATAGGCAAAAAACAGGCTAAAATCAATAGTCGGGTCGGAAGGTAGGGTTCCCATGCACCCCATGGATGTATTTTTTTAACCTACATTTTTGTAATCCTTAGGGTCTATATTTAATGAATTTTGATGTTCCCAAAATCAAATCGTGTCCCATGGGGTTCATTTGGCGCCATCTTGGCCGCCATCTTGGCCGCCATCTTGGATTTCAACAATGGGGTAGGGGTCACGTATCTACCGCTCGACGGAAACAGAAACAATAAAATACTATAAACGTTACATTTTTAGAAAGCCAAGATCATGGCCTTTTCATTGATATATAACTTAATAGGGATTAATTAATATTCGAACGTCGATTAGACTTTATATCGGCATTGGCCGTAAATCGTAAATTTGCTAAATTTCACACCCAATAATTAAGTTCCCGTTCCTCCAAACAATTTTTCATAAGGTATTTATATATTTTTTGAAGAACTCAGTGCAATAAACAAGAAAAACAAGATTAAAAGTATGTGTCTTGAGATTTAGTGGGTGCATGAGCTTGTTTTCTTATTACGCGGTATGCCACATATCCGTGTGTAACATAAGGGGTAGGGGTAATGTTTCCCTTTCTGTTTCGAATCATGAATGATGAAACCATAAAATGTTACATTTTTGAAAGTGCTGCATCAGACCTTTCTAAAAATATATATTTATGGGGAAAATTGCATATTTAAAAGTTACAAAGCTTAAACCTTTCAGTTTGTGTCGATTTTAAGTGATTTTTAAGAACGAAATTACAACATATGGGGTAGGGGTAATGTTTCCCTTTCTGCCTCGAACCATGAATTACGAAAACCATATAAATGTTATACTGTTTGAAAGCTCTGAAATGGGCCTTTCCAAACATGTATAGTTTTATTGGGAAAAGTCCATATTTTAAACTTACAAAGCTTATGCCTTTCAGTTTGTGTCAATTTTAAGTGATTTTTTAAGGACGAAATTACAACATATGGGGTAGGGGTAATGTTTCCCTTTCTGCCTCGAACCATGAATTACGAAACCATATAAATGTTATACTGTTTGAAAGCTCTGAAATAGGCCTTTCCAAACATGTATAGTTTTATTGGAAAAGTCCATATTTAAAGTTACAAAGCTTAAACCTTTCAGTTTGTGTCAATTTTAAGTGATTTTTTAAAACAAAATTTTAATATAAGGGGTAGGGGTAATGTTTCCCGTTCTGCCTTGAACCATGAATTATGAAACCATATAAATGTTATACCGTTTGAAAGCTCTGAAATGGGCCTTTCCAAACATGTATAGTTTTATTGGGAAAAGTCCATATTTTAAAGTTACAAAGCTTATGCCTTTCAGTTTGTGTCAATTTTAAGTGATTTTTTAAACAAAATTATAATATAAGGGGTAGGGGTAATGTTTCCCGTTCTGCCTTGAACCATGAATTATGAAACCATATAAATGTTTATACGTTTGAAAGCTCTGAAATTGGCCTTTCCAAACATGTATAGTTTTATTGGGAAAGTTGCATATTTGAAAGTTACAAAGCTTAAGCCTTTCAGTTTGTGTCAATTTTAAGTGATTTTTGAACAATATGCACAAAACAGTTAGTCCGTTGACCAGGTATCAGAATCATCCCCTCTAAGGCATTTTACCCACTATGATTTTCTGTTAGCTAGTATTCTCAGCTGTCATAATCTGCTTATTTTCCATTTAACTGATGGTGTGTGAGAGTGTAACGACTTGTTTGTGAAGGGCTGTCACGCCCTCGGTAGTAAAATAGGAATGGGTTAGGGGTAACATATTTACCGCTAGTCGGAAACAAAAACAAAAAAGTACCATAAACAATACATTCTTAGAAAGCCCAGATATAAGCTTTTTACTTTTTTGATAATTATTCGACTTTAGATGGCGCCAATATTCCGTACGTACATGGCGGTCAGCAGCTGAATCATTCACATAACGAACGTTGATATGGCCTGAAACTTCGGTAAATTCATTCAAGCAAACTCTTGTTTGATTAAGTTGATAGTTTTCCTTTCTTTTTTATTTCGAGTATTTGCCATGGCATGACTGAAACGAACCTTGAAACGAAGGCTGTACGTATCTATATTAGTCCGAGCCTGAGCGTGATCTGAGAGCAAACAGATCCGCAGATAATGCGAACGATCGCAACCGTTACCAACAGACTCATTATGCAGAGCCATGCCCCAAAACGCCCAACCAAACTTGGCACTAATCATGATCCCAGTCCATTTCGAGCCGGGCTTTAAGGGAAGTGCGGTGGCCTTTGAAAGACCCTTTGGTTTGGTTTTGTACCGTAGTATAGGAAGAAAACCCGACCTGTCGTCGTTGCTGTGAATGTTTGTGTTGTTTTTAGCCTCTTTTTTTGCCTATTTGAAGAATCGTCTTTGCAGCCTTCCATCCTGCGTTCTGTGTAGCGAGTGTCTTCGATCGCTCTCTTAAGTTTGTGATGTACAACTGTCTTGAGTCCCGGTGCTTTATTGGGTGTAGAGGTAAATAGTTAGAGATCAGGGTGATAAATTGGTTGCCGCAGTGTCTTTCCAGGTGTTGCCACTTTTGAAGGAATTCAACACTCGGTATTTTGGCCTGGTAAGTATTCTTTAAGGTGTACCTGTAGGCTACGTGGTACTGAATAGGGGCCACTTAGGTTTCAACACATTCGATACTCTTGGCTTTCGCTTATACCCCGTTGTATGAGTAACTGGGATCGGAAATGGGAAAGGCTTAATTAATATCCATCTTTGCTAATATTAATTCTCGTTTGGCTTACAGATGGCCACCTCTACTTGTTTCGGTGAAAATTTGACTTCACTTGGACAAAACATTGAGTATGACTTCTTCTGTGTGTTATTTAGGCCTATGAAAAATATGAAAATTGCATACATGTTGTTGTCAAATATCTCAAATCTTAGATTGTAAGAGATAGGCTTAGGCTTCCCTGTAATCATACAAATGAGTTAAATGGGAATTTATTGGAGTAGATTACAGTAATCGAAGAGAATGGTTGACACTATAGAAAGACTTATCTCGGATTGCGGGGACCTAACTATAAAAGAACAGCACAGAATACTTGCCGGATGTATTGACTGTTCATGTATAGTACAGGCTAGTACAACATGGAATGTAAAACATACAAATCAAAGAAGTGGCAAATTTTCTCAACTTTTCACAAAGTTTATATTCCATCATTACTATCAGGATTAGGATTTCCCAATCTATAAATAAGCTATTACATTGATTACACCTTGATTCAGCATGACTAACATTTTGCATTTGCCACGCAACCAGCCATGCCCGTCCCTGGGATCGCGAACAATGCCTTTAACGAAGCTTTTGAACGCTTTTTGTGAATTGTGTAAGAATGTCCTCTCTGTGGAGTATAATGTGTGAAGCCGTTGTCTAGCTCGCTTGACTCTGATGATTATGTTGACTTATTTTTTCTCAGCTGCTGGTGGCTGATCTAGCTCGAAAGTTAGATCAATCTAGTCTCTCTGATTCGATCATGCTGGTGGGAATGGTATCTTCAAGCATTGACCCTAAAACGTCCGTTTGTAGGGTCTTTGCTTCAAAGACGTCAGGGTCTAACATTGGTTAATGTCATCCATGATAAGAAACTAATGATAGATTCACTCACAAGGCATTTTAAACATTGAGGTGTCAATGGGAATATAAGCCTTTTAGTCATTTTCTGAGGTTTGTCTCGCCTTCTTATTGCTTGGTGTATAGAGTGTTTGTTCGCCTTCTGTTTACTATTTAGTTGCGTAATTTGAATGTGTTCTGTGACATTTGGCTTTTCGGGTTTAGTTCCAGAATTATTTTGCTATTGAATTTTAGTACCCAGTCGAAAATGTAATCCTCATTGGGAGTATATAGTGTTCTGCGTTGTAAAATAATTTCGACAAATTGGTTATGATCTCTTGTTTTCTGGTAAGGAAGGTAAAGTGTTGTCGATCCATCTATCTTAGTATGGAGAAGCTATATTGTGGATTAATGGTGATTGGTTTTGAGCGATAAAAGATTCTCTCGTGTTCCCGTGTGGTATTAAAAGTAACACTATTAATAGTGAGCTCTGATTTGCCCAGACGGTCACGTGACTGTGCATGTATTTACGATATACTGTAAAGTTGGCCATTCCTATCTCCAAAGTGGGTTTCTTTCACATTGTTTTTATTTTCATCACAAGTTTCAATATACTGATATAATATAGCGATAAACAACCCCTATAAGTTGGGTACACCACTCGAGCTCGGTTTTGACCATTTCACTCCTTATACACACGACTGAAGTTCGTGCGTATATGTTGTTTACCGGTCGAAACCGTGTGGTATCCTTTCAAAGTGGTGCTTTATTGCTTATATATCTCTCGCGATACAATTAAAGAAAAGGGATTGATTGTTGCTGCTGTCATATCAACTTTGCATGACGACTATGACATCCAATTTAGTGTTTGTGGGTTTGGAATATATAATTCTTGACATATTATAGCTGTTAACTTTCTTTCCCTAATTTGAGTTATTGAAATGAGTAAAAACGTCTTTATTAACCACCATTTTAGCTTTTAGTGCTATTAGTGCCTATAGAGTATTTTTCTATGTTCCTTTTAACAAGTAAATGTCAGTAAAGTAACACAAACTTTGAGTTTAGGCATTGTCACTGCATCAATTTTTGAGTTTACCCATCAAGCCATATCTTGTGGAAAAACAACTGCGTTAGTGTTTCAGAGATATGATATTTATGTGGCTTCCTTATTCGCTGCGTTTGGTAGGAGAGGAAACATTACCCATACCCCTATCCCTTAAATGTATATTATAGAGGGATGTACGGCATACCATATATTAGGTAAACAATCGACGCACCCCATAAGTCTCAAGAAGATACACTCTTTTAATGTTTTTTTACTTCTCTATTGCATTAAGTTCTTTCAAATGATATATAAATACCTTGTAAAAATTGTTTGAAGGAACATGAACTTAATTATTGGGTTTGAAATTAAGCAAATTTTACAATTTACATTTCATGTCCGATATAAAATCTAATCGATGTTTGAATATCGATTTATCCCCATTTAGTTGTATACCAATGGTAAGGGGATTATCTGGGCTTTCTAAGAATGTATTGTTTATGGTACTTTTTTGTTTTTGTTTCCGACTAGCGGTATATATGATACCCCTAACCCATTCCTATTTTACTACTGAGGGCGTGACAGCCCTTCACAAACAAGTCGTTACACTCTCACACACCATCAGTTAAATGGAAAATAAGCAGATTATGACAGCTGAGAATACTAGCTAACAGAAAATCATAGTGGGTAAAATGCCTTAGAGGGGATGATTTCGATACCTGGCCAACGGACTAACTGTTTTGTGCATATTGTTCAAAAAATCACTTAAAATTGACACAAACTGAACGGCTTAAGCTTTGTAACTTTCAAATATGCACCTTTCCTAATAAAACTATACATGTTTGAAAGGCCCATTTCAGAGCTTTCAAACAGTATAACATTTATATGGTTTCATAATTCATGGTTCAAGGCAGAACGGGAAACATTACCCTACCCCTTATATTATAATTTTGTTTAAAAAATCACTTAAAATTGACACAAACTGAACGGCTTAAGCTTTGTAACTTTCAAATATGCAACTTTCCCCAATGAAACTATACATGTTTGGAAAGGCCCATTTCAGAGCTTTCAAACAGTATAACATTTATATGGTTTCATAATTCATGGTTCAAGGCAGAACGGGAAACATTACCCCTACCCCTTATATTATAATTTTGTTTAAAAAATGACTTAAAATTGACACAAACTGAAAGGCATAAGCTTTGTAACTTTAAATATGGACTTTTACCAATAAGACTATACATATTTGGAAAGGCCCATTTCAGAGCTTTCAAACGGTATAACATTTATATGGTTTCATAATTCATAATTCGAGGCAGAAAGGGAAACAGTACCACTACCCCATATGTTGTAATTTCGTTCTTAAAAATGACTTAAAATTGACACAAATTGAAAGGCTTAAGCTTTGTAACTTTCAAATATGGACTTTTCCCAATAAAAGCTATACATGTTTGGAAAGGCCCATTTCAGAGCTTTCAAACAGTATAACATTTATATGGTTTCATAATTCATGGTTTGAGGCAGAAAGGGAAACATTACCCCTACCCCTGATATTATAATTTTGTTCTTAAAAAATCACTTAAAATTGACACAAGCTGAAAGGCATAAGCTTTGTAAGTTTAAAATATGGACTTTTCCCAATAAAACTATACATGTTTGGAAAGGCCCATTTCAGAGCTTTCAAACAGTGTAACATTTATATGGTTTTGTAATTCATGATTCGAGGCAGAAAGGGAAACATTACCCCTACCCCATATGTTGTAATTTCGTTCTTAAAAAATCACTTGAAATCGACACAAACCGAAAGGTTTAAGCTTTGTAACTTTTAATTTGCAATTTTTTCCCCATAAATCTATATATTTTTAGAACGGTCTGATGCAGCACTTTCAAAAAATGTAACATTTGAATGGTTTCATCATTCATGATTCGAAACAGAAAGGGAAACATTACCCCTACCCCTTATGTTACACACGGATATGTGGCATACCGCGTAATAAGAAAACAAGCTCATGCACCCACTAAATCTCAAGACACATACTTTTAATCTTGTTTTTCTTGTTTATTGCACTGAGTTCTTCCAAAAAATATATAAATACCTTATGAAAAATTGTTTGGAGGAACGGGAACTTAATTATTGGGTGTGAAATTTCGCAAATTTTACGATTTACGGCCAATGGCCGATATAAAGTCTAATCGACGTTCGAATATTAATTAATCCCTATTAAGTTATATATCAATGAAAAGGCCATGATCTTGGCTTTCTAAAAATGTAACGTTTATAGTATTTTATTGTTTCTGTTTCCGTCGAGCGGTAGATACGTGACCCCTACCCCATTGTTGAAATCCAAGATGGCGGCCAAGATGGCGGCCAAGATGGCGCCAAATGAACCCCATGGGACACTATTTGATTTTGGGAACATCAAAATTCATTAAATATAGACCCTAAGGATTACAAAAATGTTGGTTAAAAAAATACATCCATGGGGTGCATGGGAACCCTACCTTCCGACTAGACTACAACACAAACATTCACAACAACGACGATAGGTCGGGTTTTCTTCCTATACTACCGTACAAAACCAAACCAAGGAGTCTTTCAAAGGCCACCGCACTTCCCTTAAAGCCCGGCTAGAAATGGACTGGGATCATGATTAGTGCCAAGTTTGGTTGGGCGTTTTGGGACATGACTCTGCATAATGAGTCTGTTGGTAACGGTTGCGATCGTTCGCATTATCTGCTCAGGCTCGGACTAATAAAGATACGTACAGCCTTCGTTTCCAGGTTCGTTTAAGTCATGCCATGGCAAATACTCGAAATAAAAAATAAAGGAAAACTATCAACTTAATCAAACAAGAGTTTGCTTGAATAAATTTACCGAAGTTTCAGGCCATATCAACGTTCATTACGTGAATGATTCGGCTACTGACCACCATGTACATACGTAATATTGGCGCCGTCTAAAGTCGAATAATTATCAAAAAAGTAAAAGCTTATATCTGGGCTTTCTAAGAATGTTTTGTTTATGGTACTTTTTTGATTTTGTTTCCGACTAGCGGTAAATATGTTACCCCTAACCCATTCCTATTTTACTTCCGAGGGCGTGACAGCCCTTCACAAACAAGTCGTTACACTCTCACACATCATCAGTTGAATGGAAAGTACGCAGATTATGACAGCTGAGAATACTAGTTAACAGAAAATCATAGTGGGTAAAATGCCTTAGCGGGGATGATTTCGATACCTGGCCAACGGACTAACTGTTTTGTGCATATTGTTCAAAAAATCACTTAAAATTGACACAAACTGAAAGGCTTAAGCTTTGTAACTTTCAAATATGCAACTTTTCCCAATAAAACTATACATGTTTGGAAAGGCCTATTTCAGAGCTTTCAAACAGTATATTATTTATATGGTTTCATAATTCATGATTCGAAACAGAAAGGGAAACATTACCCCTACCCTTATGTTACACACGGATATGTGGCATACCGCGTAATAAGAAAACAAGCTCATGCACCCACTAAACCTCAAGACAGATACTTTTAATGTTGTTTTTCTTGTTTATTGCACTGAGTTCTTCCAAAAAATATATAAATACCTTATGAAAAATTGTTTGGAGGAACGGGAACTTAATTATTGGGTGTGAAATTTAGCAAATTTTACGATTTACGGTCAATGGCCGATATAAAGTCTAATCGACGTTCGAATATTAATTTATCCCTATTAAGTTATATATCAATGAAAAGGCCATGATCTTGGCTTTCTAAAAATGTACCGTTTATAGTATTTTATTGTTTCTGTTTCCGTCGAGCGGTAAATACGTGACCCCTACCCCATTGTTGAAATCCAAGATGGCGGCCAAGATGGCGGCAAAGATGGCGCCAAATGAACCCCATGGGACACTATTTGATTTTGGGAACATCAAAATTCATTAAATATAGACCCTAAGGATTACAAAAATGTAGGTTAAAAAAATACATCCATGGGGTGCATGGGAACCCTACCTTCCGACCCGACTAATACAAGCTGTGTTGACAAAAAGAATACTCGAAATATCAGCATGACAAATGGATTACGGTCAGACACGGTAGTTGATATACAGAAGCAGAATACTGAAAAACTTGCCATAAGTTACAGCTTACGTCCTTTTAAAGTAGTGAAAGTCACGCGGCTGAAGGGCCTGCTGAAAAGTACAGGCCTTTGCTGCTAATACCTCCCCGTTTCACAATGTGTGCATACCAGACATTGAAACGGGAATGTAAGCAGCAAAGGTCTGTATGTTTGTTACTTTAAAGGAAAGCGCCCGAAGGGCGCGCTGAAAAATTTTAAACGTACAGATATCTCTGACATATATATGTCTGATATATGATAGTTTCGCACTTGGAGGGGGCTCTGAAAAATATGTCTTATTATTATTCAGTGAAGTTACGCACCTGAATAATGAAATTTGTGGCTGGCACAATGCATTTGAGGCAAGTATGAGCCCGTGAACACGATTGGAACTAATTTGGCAAAATTGGATTTTCATAGTTTGCAAATTTCTCAAAAGTGTTTGGTGCCATATAGCTGATTGTTGCAATATCGCAAATTACTCATAAAAACAAGTGTGTAATATAAAATGAAAAACAGATGAGATAGCATTTGTAGATAAAATCGACATTACGTCACCATCCAATTATCCCAAATTAGTTCCAATCGTGTTCGTGTCGAAATTCCAAAACGCACTGACCCCCTATTGGGCATTTCAAAAACATGGAGACCCCCCTATCACCAAAGTCAAAAACAGCGTGACCCCCCCCCCTGAATCCACCGCCCCCAGGCCTAAGAAACTGACCAGTCCCTTATGCTATTCAAAAAAAAACCATTCTAAGTGCAATGACCGCAAACAGTTCAAACGTGGCAATCTTTACACGTTCTTGTGGTCATTTCCCGTAAAGACATCTCTCTTAGGCCAAAAAAAAATAAATTGTGCTGTTCCGATAACATGGCTTTCAAAAATAGGGTAGATAGGTCGGCAGGAATTCTTTTCCAAAATATTTTTATTTTTAAATATGCACTTTTCAGGGATTCAGGGCGCTCAAACACTGGCCACAACATTTCCAGAAAAACGTATCATACATATAAAAGTATAAAAACATAATATAAAAGTATAAAAACATAAAAGACGTCGTCGTTCAAGCAAAAATAAAATGCCAGGTGACGAACACGTGATTTTGCGGGTTTTTTCTTTCTTGTTTTTACTTCCGTGTTTACCTAGCTCTAAAAAATAGGGTAGGTCGGGTCATCGGATTTTCTTTGGCCTTACATATAAATGTGCCTCTCGCTGACATCACGATTCCACAAAGTCTTGTGCGTCAGCCCACAAATCAAGCAATTGACGTACCAAGACTGGTTTCAACGACAAAATATGCAATAAGAAAAAACTGCAGTTGGCAGATTCTGACGCTGTTGCTATGGTGTCGAGGATATAGCAGCTTACCTTAAAAATAAACGGCACGATTACGCATGTCAACCCGCCAAATTTCCATTCCCCTGTCAGAGCCGATTCGAACAAAAACGGTACGCATATCGTGCTGAGGGTCCAATCGGCACCCGCCAAGTTCAACAGAAACACATTAAAAGACCGCTTCTTTCGACTGCCAACGATCAGAGCACACGCCATCACCAGGTTACTCGTGGCAGATAGCCCAACACCAACGGCGAATACAGTGCTCAACGTAACCACGGTTCCGTGAGGTAACTCTGGTAGTTCCCAACCGACAATCGAGTTGTTGGCCGTGCAGTTTTCAACGCAAGCGTCGACTGGACTCGATTCGTTCAGTTCCATCTCTGCGTCGTGATAGGATCACTTCTACACCACCTACGCAGCGCTCGAATTAAATACCATTATGCAAAAATCGGACGAATCTAAACTCACCCTTACTCAAAAGGAGTTTGCTTTTCTCGCTTAAATTCATTGAAATGCCGAATGTTTGTTCTTAACTTATAACAAGGAACTAATAAAATGTTGGCAAAAATGTTTATTTTGCCAACTCACCAATTAATTATAAGTGTCTCTTTTCCCAGTCCTGTTCTCGAAACAATACTTTTGCACTTTTGCCAGGCACCAATGACCTTGCAATAAATGACAACGCGGACACCCCTTGTTTCCTGGGCAACCCCTCTTGAACCAGTCCTGAATGGTTGCGGAATGTAAAAAGAAACTTTACGAGAGAGGGGAAAGCAAGTAATTGTGTGAAAAGCGCATCCTCAGATGTTACTGAGATAAACAGTGGCCGCATCAGGGATCGAACTCGGGTCTGCGGCGTGAGCCCCGAGCACATAACGTGGCATGGGCAAGACGTGGACGCCGACCACATAAAACATCAGCAAGACCTGTTCGCAAGCTCGCCATCCCTAAAATAGATGTTTTGGTAACCAACTATGATGGTGCTATCCTGTTCATGCTCACTGCACACGACCCGCATTAAACAAAGACAACATAAATGCAGAAAATAACACAAGAAGTTCTGCGAAAACTGCAATTCCTAAAAGCCCCGTCACCTTGATTTATTCCTCCGCATCTTTGGTCTGTTTGTAAAATGCCTTTTCTGAGCTTGTTCCGCTCCCAAAATTATGTCGACATTTCCCGAGTTCGATTTTGCCAACGCACTCTGTGCGTGCAATATCCGACAATAACGTGTTGACATTTGAATTTTAGTCAGGACAAGAATTTATTTTTGAACTGCAAACAATGCGTGCTAAACACTATTCGTCGTGGTTAAAAGGCAAACACTTTACATCGCAACAAATCCTTAGGAAGGATTGGAACTTACAATTGTTTTTCCACTAGAAAATAATGAAATACTGTCCACATTGGCGCCATCATCCCTTTAATATCAAGCGAAAAAATGTTTCCTTTTCAATCTATCCCGTATTCAAATAATATCAACAGATGGTAAAATGCAACCCCGCTGTTTACTTCATCAAAGTCAGGAGTTTTTAGAGAAGCCATATGGTTCATTTCTTATTTGGTAGGTCATTGGATTTCGGAAATATCATGACGTTCGACGCAACATTTATGATAAAAAGCGCCACCCAGCAGCACCATCAAGTGTAGCCGAAGTAAGCCGGACGATGTACACGTCGACTAAATTTTAAGGTGCTGGTACTGCTTGTATGTCAACAGTTATTTTTATTTCATATTTTTATTTACAATCTTCATATATTTGTCGGAAATTCAACGGGTGTGCATGTGGAGGCGGTGCATCCATTTAACCCACAGGCACTCGGGTCAAACCGCGTGCGGAAGCCATGTGATAGTAAAATTGCTGTCACAGGGCTTCTTACAGTCTGGTTGACTCGATTGCCAGCGATAAATATATTGCGGTCACTTTCGCTATACAAGCTGTGACAACTGAACTGAACAAATATTATGTCGCACGTGATCGAGTATTTATCAATGTTTTCAGTATGACATGACAAGATTGTCATCTAAAAATGCACCCACTATTTGCATAAAATGTAAAATGTACATAAAATCGGATCCTGCCACAAACTTCCTGTGCACAGAATCGTTTAACGATGCGACTCAGGTTCAAAGGTCAATTTTAGCAATTTTTTTTTTTATTTCAAATTTCGAACCAGTGACACGTGGCCTTTCTTTTGGGGAAAGGTGTTGGGTCACATCGTACCGGGAAATTCCTGAAATATTACTAAAATGGCAAACTATCAGCTACACCGCGTGCCATTATTTCCCTTTCGTCTTAACGGTCGCGGATTACAGACCACGATATCTTTGATAAACACGCAGAGATTATGTATAGGCTTGGCGGTATACTGCACATGCGCTATCTTCAACGTTATGCTCAGCGTTTTGAACTCCGCATGTATCGGTACGGCAAACACATCGAGCAGACCAAAGCCGGCGCTCGCGCTCAGTACCGTCGAAAAAGCAAGCGAGGTCCACAAAAACGGACCTGAAAAAGACGGCAGCGTGCGCAAAGGTCGATTTAACTATAAAACAGTCCGACTTTGGCTCATACTCCCTGCAATAACCGATCAAGAATGCAGTGAAGGGTCAGATTTGGCCGAGGACGCAGACGTTAACGGAGACGTGCTCAGTTCAACAACTATGAAAGTATTTGACACACTGCTTTTCGACTATATTAGGCTATGCTGATTACATACCCGAGTCCAAAAATTAGCCTGAGCGAGATGAAACTTCTGTTAGTTGCGATAATTTTATCACTCTTGCTGTACATGCTTGGTGTTAGTATCGTGTTCTTCTATATTTTTTAAACTCGAAGTTTCATCTTTCTATCGTGCAGCCTTTTCGTATCCTCTGAGAAACCTTGAACAACACCGTACCCGACACGACAACACGCGACATTTAGGCCTATGTCAAGGAGTTTCCCAAGCAAGTGCAGGAGTGCGTGTTGTCTCTACTACCTCCATGTCTAAACTTATCTATTACCCGCAGACTCCACAGCTGCTAGCTTGACCTCAACACTGAACGTAAAATAAACCCGGCTCAACTTCTGAAGTGCTGAAACTAGCAATTTTTGCTATATCTATTACCCGCAGACTCCACAGCTGCTAGCTGGACCTCAACACTGAACGTAAAACAAACCCGGCTCAACTTCTAGAAGTGCTGAAACTAGCAATTTTTGCTATATGAGGTCAGTCATCAAAAGTTTGATTAAAAGTAAAAATCTCCGAAATAAGTATTTCTGCGCGGTATTGCGCAAGTCGAGTGACTCCACTGTAGACTAGTCGATACTCTGTCTCTCGTAACACGCTGTCGATGACAGCCTGCACTGTTCTACGCTACGGCGTGATTATTATTAGTTTGATAAAATCGGTACAAGAACACATATAAATAAAGTTTGAAAAAATTAACACGAGTCAATCTCTCCCGTCGTAACGAACGGCAACAAGTTTGCAGTGCAGTGCAAAAGCTAAGAAAATACAACAGACATTTTATGTTGTCAAGAGTTACATGTGTTCGTCTCATCTTGAGGTAGGAAAACTAGAAAGTGACGTCCCGTTCGCACAGTGTCGGCGCGAACTTGACAATCACTTTTCACGAAGAACATGCATAAATTGCCGATCGCGAGACAGGAAGTAGACAACTTGAGTCAAGAACAAGTGAATGCCCGACGCGATCGCGCGACAACAGCACACAGGTCTCGATCGGATAGACTTTTTTACGCAAGTTTGGACGTCTCAGTTCGTCTTGACTGTGAACACTAGTACTGGTAACCAGATTGTAACCGTTGAGACAACAGTATACAGTTAATCTACCAGTTAAACGTTCCAAAAATGGATTAAATCGCTAATTACCCCTCTGTGTTTGTTGTGTAAATACCACCCACTGCTGGCACTAAGCATTTGCCAGTTCAGTGTATAATTTCTTTCTATTTTCACACGATCTGCAATCCTAAACATATTCTAAATTCCCAAAACTTACTCTAAATATTTCAACTTAGTCCTGGTGTAAGAAAATTCGCAGAAAATAGTGCGCGACTAGGACTTCTTGGCCACGATGTGTGACCATGGATGTTACATCCATGGTGTGACGCATAGGTCGTTTACACAAATCGTCGATTTTCTCAGTTCCGTTTTTGCATCTATTTTTTACATCCATGGTTTTTGGCAGTGCGTACATTATTCAAATGAGTATAAGTCGGCGGCGCCTGGACAGATTAGCCTGATTTTTCACCTGTGGACAGTGAATGAATATATCTGAAAGACCGTGTCTCAGATTTCCGATAAAAGGCCTGGAAGTGAAGATATCCTGACAAACGTGAACAAAGGCCGATAATTTATGCAAAAAACGTCAAGTTGACACTTTGAAGGTGCATTGTGCGAAAACAAAAGCGAATTTCAAAAATCCGGGACACGGTTTTTTGCCCAGTATACCCAGCCGTCGATTGCCGTAAACAGATCACCAAGGCCGATTGGAGATTTGTACTTACACTTTTTTGAGTAAAAAAACTAAAAAACACGTATTTTTGAGTAAAACAGCCGTATGCGCACTGTTTTTGAAAAACTAACAAATTTTCTGAACTCTTCGGTGACCAAGCAGATAAAAAAAGTACCACATGCCGGGTGTGTGACCACTTCTTCTTTGTGAAAATGAGGATTGAAAATAAGTGACAATGAAACTGAGTCGCTACCTTAAATCGTATAGCACAATATCCAATGAACAACTGTGTATTCAGAATTTTATAAAGATTTCTGACACCGCAGGATATTAGCCCTATACCCCTGCTTATGTCGGTCAGTCAGGTCAGTGAATCTAGCCTTATCAAGAAGATAGTGGAAGTAAATTAGTTAAGCTATAAACGACAGAAATTTGCAGCTATATATTCTACACAAACCATAAACCCACCCCTCTCCTCCAAAGGGTCACAAAACCAAGGGTCAAGGGTCACAGCACCAAGGGTCAAGGGTCACAGCATCAAGGTTCACACTGCCAAGTTCAATCTCTTGACAGTGAACGATGCTAGCGATCTTCTTGAGCATACCGTGTAGTCAGTTGACATACCAGTTTATAATAGGTATAGGCCAATTTCCAATCCACACATGGCTCCGTTTGTTTCCAAATGAAAGTGAGTTACTGCTTTGGCTAGGTGACATAAGAAGTCTTTAATTATATCATGACAAGCGAAAAAATTACAAATATAAAGGGAATTTATGACTGTGCAGTTCTGAAACTGAATTTAAAATACTAAGGTGACGTATTTATCGATGAGATGTACTCTCTTTGTTTTACGTATCATCTATACTAACAAGAAACTATGAATTTGATTAAAAAGGCAAAGTTAAATTTAAGAGACATAAGCTGTAAATATTGGTGATATTTGTTTCGTGCTTTTCTTACACAAAACAAATATTTTTCCTAAATTCTTTATCCTTGTGTCGTCACAAGTGTCTGTGGTTGTGTCACGTTTGTTGGCATGGCAACCCCACTGTATTTCATTACAGTGTTGAAATACAGTGCCGTAGCCATGCCAACAACTGCATCATTTTGTGCACAATATGCAGTACATGTACCAGCATGAAGAATTGCCCTCTATTCCAGACTAATGTAAATTCATAAAGAATATCATTAGGAATTACACAGATATAAGATTAACAATTTGAACGCCAGGATGAACTTTGAAGACGGACAAGAACTCCTGTACGGGCAGAGAACAAAGACGCTGGAAAACACTACACTCAAGTTTATCAATAAAATATAATAATCGTACACTCAAATCAATCGATCAACTCTGAATCAAACGGACGCTAAAATCAACCTCAAAGTCACCTCAAATTATAATTTATAATTTGTACACACAAATTAATCAACTCAAAAAATCAAGCATGATGTAACATAGGTTGACGACTGAGAACTTTAGGTCTGAGTGCGTAATTCTAAGCATGTATAATATTCAGTTTCACTGAATTACAATTTGAGAACAGTAAGATATTAGATTAAATTTTGATTTGATTTGATTAACTTGAGTGCTAAAGTAATCTGATTATGTTTGAGTTTCGTCTGATGTAACTTTAAAGTTCAGTTTTAATTGTAATGTATTAATTTTAGATCAATTATCAGTGTCAATGATGACAGTGCTGACACAAAATCACGGTCATACTTACACTTTCCTGCATCTCGTTTCTGTTAAGTTAACATTTTACCATTGATTAAAAAAACATATATTCTATTTTCCTGATTTAAAAGTGTGGCGATTCGGGTTTTTTAATTTGAATATACTTTCAGTGATATTTCTCTTCGCCCTTTAAGGTAATATGCACCTCGAAAGTAAAAGACTTAAACTTTTGCTCAAACTTTCGACCATTCTCTTACCAAAGCAAGAATAAAAATGAGGGGTCTATATGCAAACTTTGGTACTAGAGAGACGAATTACTTGTGATTTCTCGAAATTCGAAATTAAAAATGGCCGCCATCCCTGTGTTAACTCTATTAGGAAAAATAAAATTTTCAATTTTTGAAAAACTAAGACGGTAAAAACTTTTCTTTCGTCAAGAGCTTCAAAATAAGCCCCCACTAGTGGTAGGCCAGAAGAGAATTGATAAAATTTGAAGGCCAGAATTTCTGTTCTACCTTAACAAGTTTCAGAGCTTGATGTGTCAAGATTTCTTTCTGTCACGGTTTTATCACTCTTCACATGTTATTCAGTCATCTTGATTGGCTGAAACCATTTATTCACGTGATTTAGAACAAAAAGTTATATAGCATGTCTTTGGTAATATAGCACAAGGCTATTTTGTCAAATTTAGAATGTGCCTAAGCCCTTGACCTAACCCAAATCAAGAATGTGATGATCATCAACTCCGTTATAAATATTGCGATCGGCAAGAAAAGGAAGTTACGTTTCACTGTAGCGAATATCGATACTTGGCTATATTTTACGCAAAGTTACGAAAACAGAAGTGTTTGTTCTGGGTAATAAAATTAATAGCAAGTGCTAACATGGGCAAGATCACGATTTGTTGCCCGCCAAGAGACGGTGCTAACAACGATAATATTAATAATACTCTCGCCTTCGGCCTGGACATCATCATTGTGATGAGCACCATCCCTTCGTCGGGCAGCAAATCGTGATCTTATACCCTGCCTATCACGTGATATCATTCAATTTGTCAGCTCTGCTTTTGTCTCTACGCCGTTATCTCTGTTGTTTAACCGAGATATCTTTGATTGCCAAATACTTTCATCAGTTCAAAAACAGATTTTCCAGACTGACTGACAGGGGAAGTGTGGCTTTAAATAAGCCGTTTATCCAAATACAATTGTTGACTGATGAAGGTTGAAGCGTCAATTTTCGAGGTAAAGCATGTCATCAGACAAAT